>NC_061105.1:32398134-32423134 GCF_015104395.2 Macrobrachium nipponense
TAACACTTTCTTTCTGTGGCTATGTGACGTTATCTCTAAATATTTAAGACGGACTTTTAGTAAATTATTGTGGATGAGTGTTATATGAGACAAGGATGAAGGGACAAGATTTGTAGACTTGTCAGAATCTGAATACGAAATCAGGAATTTTAGTTCTCTGTAGAAGAAAACTATCGAGATGGCTATTTTTTCTGTCCGCCCTCAGATCTAAAAAACTACTGAAGCTAGAGGTTTGTAATTCGGTATGGTGACTCATCCACCCTCCAATCATCAAACATGCCAAATTCCAGCACAGTAGCGTCAGTAGTTTTTGTTTTTATTTAAAGTTAAAGTTAACCATGAACGTGTGTCTGGCATCGTTATAAGTGCCAACAATACAGCCCACCACCAAAAAGTTTCATGGTGTGTCTGAGAGTTTTATACAGCCTTATATGCTGCACAGAAGACTCGATTGCGCGGAAGTTCGGCGCATTTTTTACTAATTTTTTTTTTTTTTTTATTGTTTCCACACACAGTTGCAGGCCATTGTTATGGCGTTGAAGTCTGCCTCTTGTTCGTCGTTCCGCTTTGCAGCTAAAAAACAAGCAAACTTGATGATGCCTTATGAGTGGTTTTGGTACTTAATTGCACAAGAGAGATTTTATGGAGTGAACACTCACCGTGTGTGTGGGACAAGTAGAAAATTCCGAATGCCTGGCTTCCTTCCTTCACATTTCAACTGTAGAAGATTTGATGTGGTCACATGGATGTTTATGGTTTGCGGTTGTGGCAAGAGAACTCAGGAGGTTGATCCACTACTACTCAGTGCTGGACAAAATATTGTTTTTGTTTGTTTGGTCACTGCGTATGTTATTATGTTAGTAGTAGATTTTATGCAAATTCTGTAGAGAGGCGGGATTGTCTGCATAAGTTAAATTTTGCTGTTATTGTACTAAATTTGTTTCTATTAGCGAGTTTTAATTGTTGTTTGAATCCTTCTTTTTAGAGTTTTTGTTGATTGCTATTTCGGTTAACTAAACGACCACTACAGCAGGGGATGTTACTTTTGATAACACTACGAAAGATATTTTGCTACATTAGACCATGACTCCTAGAAGTAATGTTACTGTTCTTTTACTTAGTTGTTATTGCAGAAGCAGGAATAGTACGTGTTATCATGTTTATTATTTTTCATTTTGTTTTTGGTGTGCTTTCGATCATGATCGAATGCTAACGTCTGATGTAAGACAGTAAGCTAAAAGAAATCCTATTGTTGTGCATAACCCAGCTCAATGTAGTCGGATGCAATGACGGCATTATTCCCGTAAAAGCGATTACAATGACATCATTTTCAGTCGGAGAGGAAAATGGATATTGCGGGCGGTATGCGGAATAAATTGACACATTTGAGGCGAGCGATCGTGCCGCTGGGATGCCGCAGGCGTCAATAACTGTAATTACACGGAGGAATATTAAATCTTGTAACTGCGACCCGTAATAATCGCGGAAATGTGCGGCTTCATGCCGTTCACGTCTTTGTAAGTGTTACTGTTAAAGTGCTTTTTCGTTCAAGCTGTCAGGTGGTGTGATGTCCGGAATGGCGTAAAGGGGAAAAATTCTTTCTCTTTTCGACTTTTTTTTTTTTTTTTTTCTAAGTGAACATATGCTAGGTAAAATTTAAGCGGTTTGGACTCTCTCTCTCTCTCTCTCTCTCTCTCTCTCTCTCTCTCTCTGCCAGTATGCTTTCTCATCGTTACCTTATTGAATTAGAATGAAATTCTCTCCCTCTATCATTCACTTCTTTTTACACATCCGTTGCTGCATGTAATTAGATTACGATTCTCTCTCCCTAAGCATGTACTATGTGAGACTTGAATAAGATTCTCTCTCGCTGTCAGTTTAATTTCTTACTTATCATTTGTGACGGAATCAGAATGTAAGTCTCTCTCCCTCTTTCTGTAATTTCTGTTAATCATCTTTTGCTGGAAGGAATCGGTATAAGATTCTCTGCCCTTCTGCCAACTTTCTCTTTTACTTATCTATTACTGTATGTATTTACTAGTTTATTTTAAGAAGATTCTATCTTCCTCTGTCAATTTTCTTTCTCATTCATCCTTTGCCAGGTGGGATTTGAGAAAGCCTTTTTAGCCCTATTTTTGTCAGTCTCCTTCTTTATTTATTCCTTCTTAGATGAAACTGAAATAGAATAGGGATTTATCTTGAACTCTTTCTGTCAGTTTTATTTCTTGCTTATCCTTTTCATCATTTGCCAGATGGAATTAAATGGAGACTCCATCTTTCGGAAAGTTTTCTTTCCTACTCACCCTTTACTAGATGGAATTAAACTAAGATTGGCTCTCCCTCCATCATTGCTAGATAAAATTTGAGTAAGATTCTCTACTTCCTTGTGTCATTTTTCATTGCTAATCATCCTGTGCTTGATGGGATTAAATTATGATACCATCGACCTCTCGTCCTTCGTTGTCTTTTTTAGTTCTTAATTGTCTTTTTTACTTTATCGTTTGCTAGTTAATTTTAAGGTATATTTCTCTTTCTATCATCATTTGCAAAATGGAATTAGAATAAGATGTATTGCCTTCATTTCGTCAGATTTTTTTTTAGCCATCCTTCACGGATTTAAGATAGAGTTCGTCTCTCTCTCTCTCAGTGTCAGTTTTTTGTCCTTTGCTTCTCAGGAAACAAAAACCATGATTTATGAATATTATTTAGCTTTTGGAAATGACCTTTATTGAATTCAGAGAGTTCTCTGGTTAAATGAAAAATTATGCGTATGAAAGAGAATAACACTATGACGCGAAAATAAAACTTGTCAAGAAATTCACATTCAAAACAAATGTTCCGTGTAAAGAATATCTTTGTAAATGTAAAAGGAATTTCAAAGTATAGTTTCATGCTACAACTATGAGATTCAGGGCCTCTGTAACACGGTTTTTTGGACTTTGCTCCTTGTCAAAGCATTGGATGTAGCTGAAAGTTGACATGTGTATATTTTACAACCACACACAAATTTTGTTAGCATTATCAATAATCTAAACCCGATAGTTTTAATTTTTATAGAGTAAAAATTATCTAGCCGACGCCATGGCCAATGATTACGAGCCAAGAGTCGAAAAACATTCATTACGTAAGCAAAGTAAACACCTTTTGGCGAAATGTTGCCCCGCCCATCCACTAGACAGAAACCCATTCACCTTGTTCCATCGGCTCTGAAACCCAAAGACTTTATGAATGGCGGAACGATACATAGATGTGGGTGGGGTAGCTGTGCTAGCGTAGTAATACTACTGTAGCAGTAGTGCCGCAACAGTATCAGTATAGCAGTAATATACATGAATTAAACGTTTAGGCCAACTGCTGGGATCCTTGAGGATCATTTAGCACTTCTTACAACTACTCGAGAAAGGAGTTTTTATAGCCAGAAGTTAAATTTTCTAATCCAACAATGCCCATGATAGCCTTCAGTGTTATCCTGAACTATAACGAGGCCAAAGTGGGTGGAGCCTCATGAAGTTGTCATTGTGACGATAATTATTGGTGAAGGTTTAAAGCCAAAATACGGTACCGGCTATTTTTTTTTTTTTTTTTTTTCAGTAAATAGGTAGATAGCCAATAAATAAAAATTGCATGACATTGGATATAGTAGTTATCAAATCAAGCTTGTCTACTATGTTTTTGAAAATTACCATCTATTCCCTACATCTTGTCAATCTGATTGTGACCTATAAAGCAGACTGTAATTTCTTGGGAAACTTATTTTGGGAGTTAGACCAATAATCGGTGTTTTTGTATTTATTAACACATTTTGTTGGTTTGTCCATTATGACAATTATCAGTGGAGAGGTTCAAAGTTCATAAAGGTGTGCTGCTTTGCTTGTATTTAAATTTGTTTGTCATTGTTGCCAGAGGTATAGCCTTTGTTACGTATAGCCAATCATCCATCGAGAAAGAGGGAAGAAATGCTATCATAAGTTACGTAACGAGTGCGTTCGAAACCTTTTCTCTAAGTAAGTTTGCCGGTCTTCAAAAAAAGTCACTTTTACATTGTAAGTACCAAATTTATTCAACCTACGTAATGCAGAATACAGTCAAAATTTATGTGTAGATATAATGTGTATTCTGAATAAGCGTTATATTTATGAAATGCATAGATAAAAAGTTATTGCGAAAAAACCGTGTTACAGAGGCCCTGAATCTCATAGTAGATTTCATACAGAGCGTTGAAGTGTCAAATCTGTTAAGCTCCTTCGACCTTTCCAAATCTCTTAAAAAAAAAAAAAAAAAAAAAAATTCTGCCAAAAAGAAGAGAGTTTAACGAGATCAAGACTTGCTTTACATAATTGTGGCATCCCAGAGAGAGAGAGAGAGAGAGAGAGAGAGAGAGAGAGAGAGAGAGAGAGAGAGAGAGAGAGAGAGAGAGAGAGAGAGAGAATGTTGAATAAGGAAAGACACGAAGAGAATTTTTCCTTTTAACCTGCTCTCTGACATCGCGCCATCTGACAACCTGAACGAAAAAGCACTTAACAGTTCCACTTACAACAATGTGAATGGAATTAAGCAGTAAATTCCAGCAACTATTACAGGTCGCAGTTACAATATTTTCTTATCCCAACTGTAAATAATTAGTTATTGATACAAAAGCCATTACCCATTATGTTCACTGTACATTTTGGTTTCCAATTTTTATGACAAAAATGATTCCTTTGTAGGTTTATTGGAATTCTTAAAAGCTGATGTTTATCGCCGTCAGTTCTAGTGTTTTATTATTTCTGGTTACAGATATGAAAACTACAATTAACTCAATAAATGCAATAGAAGAAGAAAGGCTGAATGATTTACTCATTTAATTGCTTTTATAATCAGGTGAGGTTATGACATGGTAGAGAGAATGATGTATCTGCTAGGCTGTTGAGTAATATTGATTTGTATTTTTTTACATTCGGGTCAGGAGAAGCGTCAAACCCGAGTGTGGAATAGAAAGGAAAATAAGAAAGAAAGATAATTAAGAAAAGGGACAACGTTTCAGGTCTCAAGGACGTTGTAATTATTTCCGTAATGTTTAGTGTTTTACAGGATACTTCATTTCTACATTTATTATTATAACGAGATTTCATGAAGTGCACCGGTGATTAGGCAACTATTATTCCGGAACATACTTCGAAAATCCAAAATATTCATTGTTTTCTATCACTGTTTTTGTAATGTAATTGAATTTCCTAGTTTACGGTTAATTTGACGATAATTATTTCCAGAACTATGATGTTGTTCCAATATCCCAGGGATATGTTCCACAAATCTCCGTTTTCTTTCTGCTGAGTTAGTTGGTTTTTAGGAATAACTTGAGAAAGTGCTATTGAGGGTTGTCAGAAATGGTCGTTTGGAAAAAATGTATTATCATCGTGACTTCTTGCTTTTCAGTGAATGTGACTAATTTAGTTATAATCATCATGCTCCGTGGAAATGGTAGCAGCAGAAACTTTCTCTCTTCATGTTTATTATTAAAATTATTGCTATTAATATCCACATGGGACGCTCTCACACAACAGTTTCCCATTGTTAACTTGCACGGGCGTCCTTCCTTCCCTTTTGGTACCTGCCATTTGTTAGGGAAAGTCCTTAGGGATGTTCTTTGAGAGGAAGGCGAACCGAGGCAGGAAAATTGCTCAAAGGTCCACATCTCAGTCTCTTCCCTCTCAGCTGCCCTAGATGGAAATGCAAATGGAAAGGGGAGACGAACTGCTTTTAGCAGAAATTGGGACACAGTCTAACAGCCAGTGAAGGGAAGAAGAAGAAGAAGAAGAAGAGTGGATGTTCAAAGGCCCTCTTGGACGAGTGGTACACTTGAAGGCTTGGAAAGGACGTTGAAGGTTCAAGGACTCGAACAAGCGCGCGGCCGTGGAACGACTTCGAGGAGTCAGGTATATTTACAAGCATTCGGATACATACTGAGGACAAGATTTAAAAAATACAGATAAATATTCGAACCGCTGGATACGTGATGTGAAAGGATTTTGGTAATTAGGATTATTATTATTATTATTATTATTATTATTATTATTATTATTATTATTATTATTATTATATAGTTCTAGGTAATTAAATGCGCTTAAAGAAAGAAGATATTCGAACTGTCAATATTAGATGACTAACCGTATATTTGAATATTTAGTATTAATTAGGAAAACACAAATCTTGTACTATGGGAGGACAAGGTTCAAACACTATGACCCAGCCAATAGACTGAGAACTTATTTGGATGGCCACCACCCGTTGCAGTACAACAGATTGTTGCTTTTGATGCATGAACCACTCCGGTTAGAAGGTTGTGAACCCCTTGGGGGAGGAAATGACCTCAAAGCAATGAGTGAACAAATGCTACTTGTAATCTGACAAAATATGGCACCTGAATCATGAAGAACTAGTGAAAGCTTGTGAAAGCCCTTGATAAGGAATTGCTTTTAAATGGCGGATACTCAGGCACCCGTGGTAATTCGGCCAAGTGTGGTGCTGGAGATTTAAGGAGCTGCTAATGAATGGTTGTAAATCCTTTGTGAGGGTGAAGTGATGCTCCTCACGCTGAACCATATATTTCAGCTGACAGACAAGAGTATGTCTGTCAGCTCCCCAGTTAGTGTGTGATAGTTCAAGACAAGTGATTCATCAACAACAAAAAAACTCCATTTGATCAAAGGGATATATTTATAAACAATAATTCACCGCTCTTCCCAGTTAGAGCTAATAGACTGAGTCACTGAATATAGTAAATATACAAATACTTTAAACAGTGAAGTTACCACCCCGTTGGACTATGAATAAAGTAAAGACTTGCACACACTTGAAATACTTATCAAAAAGTTACTCATATACCCCAGAACACCGTAGACAAAAAACTATTGATCGTAAAAGACGAAAAATTTACATTACTCTATGCATACAGGTGGGTCTAAATCACAACACGGAGTAGGATATGCAGCTATATCCCAGAACAAAACATATCAATTCTCTTTACTTAATTATACCTCAGTCTTCACAACAGAGCTGTGTGCAATTGCATTATCCATGAAAATGGTAAAGAAAGTGTCTTTAGATAAATTTGTGATTTTTATTGACTCGAGAAGCGCTATAGAAACCGTTCAATATTACTTCCAGAAAAATTGTATTGCACAGCAACTTAAGTTTGAACTCCACAAATTTTATAATAATGGAGAAAAATATTGAAATATGCTGGATCCCTCACTGCCCATGTAGGGATTCAAGGAAACGAAGAAGCTCATAAAGCAGGCAAGAAGCCAGTCCACATGACGAAAGCAAATACGAGTATATACATTTCGGTTAGTGATTATACAAGCTATATAAAAGCTATAATTGTAAATAATAAATGATAAGTTGAAAGATAAAATCCTGTGTTGGTAAATGGAGTTCATCATATCAGAGGGAGAGAAAGAGAGTTCTGACGCGTCTTAGAATGGGCCATACTCTGTTGACACAGGGAAACTTAATGAACAGTCCACATAGCCCTCCTCCCGAATGATCAGAGTGCAAAGTGATAAGTCAAACATGTATTGTGTGAATGTCCAAAATATAGCCAACAGCCATTATCAACTTTTGGAAATAAATCGATGAGGGAAATTTTGTCAGAATCTCTACATTTCCAATCATTCCAGTTTTAATATTTAACGAAGAACTGCAATTTATTTGATAAGATATGAAAAGTTGTTAATGAAAATACAAAGTATTAGGTCGTTTAATAATTACAAACAGTGTTATAAGAATATTATTTAACTAATTCTGATAGTCGGCTCAGTGGTCTGGTTAAACTATTTTATTTTTAGTAATGATAATTTGGGTGAAGTGTTCCAGGTATGGTAAATGAGGAATCAGCCCTGTTAATGCAGGTAAATGTGACACCTAAGTAAGGAGAGCTACTAGTGGAGGGTTGTGAACAACTTTGGAGAAGAAACACCGTAGAAGTATCGTATGAGCAAATACCCATCGTAATCCAGGCACCTGGGACATTTAAGATGTGAACATCTTTCTTTTTTCATATTGGGCAACACGAGTGGAGTGGGTTGCCATCCCATCGCCCTATAGATTTTAAAAATGAAATATTCTAACAGTGACAAATGGCGGAAATTATCAGTAGTTTTGGCATCCCAAAGAAAAGATATTGTTTTATTTGGAAGTAATTTAAAAGAAAAGCATTTCTTAGTCCTTCGGAAGAACTTGCCCCTTAACAATTTTGTTAATCGAGTAGAGGCCAATTTGATGAAGTACAGTATCCATTTCCTTCCATTGAAAAGGATGATTGAAAAAAAAAAGCTGTAACAACGGCTTTTAGAACAAGTGGCAATGATTAGAAAAGTGTCACTGTTTTTGGAAGTGATGTTGAAAGCTTTCAGGAACCATTTAAACCGAGGGCGCATTGCACGCCGCAACTTTTGATTAAAATCATTAATGGAAACCGACTTGCTCCCGACCCATTAGAAATCTTGTAAAATGTTAAACTTTTGTAAAGTTTTTTACCACTTTTTGGGGATAAAATATTGGGGACCTTCTTCGAGGAATTCATTAATTTTCTCCCTCTGTGGTTAATATAATGTAGTATTTTTTTCAAATGTGTATATATTATTTAATTATTATATATAGTTAAAAAAATATTATTATAATATATTTCTTTTTAACTATATATCTTTTATTATTTTTCTATATTCGATCTCTATATCTATATATATATTAAATTATATCTATATTATATTGTTAAATATATATCATATTATATTATTTTTTCTATATTAGATATATATATTTATATATATATATATATATATATATATATATATATATATATTTTATATTATTTTTTGTATATTATATATATATATATTTAATTATATATATATATAGATATATATATATATATATATATATATATATATATATATATATATATATATATATATATTATATTTAGGCTTTATTTGGAAATCAAACGAAAGCATCTCTGGTTCTAAAAATGTGTGTCGTAAATTCTGACTAAATATTAGACCAAAGAAAATGGGAACGGAGAGACATAGCCAGAACTCAAACTAACAGGACCAAATATTACCCAACACCAGTTATTACACTAGATGGTATTCCATCCACCATGTAAATGAATCAACAGACTCGACGTGATCGTCACAAAGATCAAGTCATAAAGTAATTGCATTAAAGTGCACCATTACCCAAAAATCTTTTACCTCATGGGTCCAACTCAGAATTCCTGTTAAAGAGATAAACACATCTCTATCTTAATCTAACACGTGGGGAATCCAAAAATACTTGTGGGACAATAATAAATATAAATAAATAAATTGCCCCCCCCCCAAAAAAAAAAAATTAAAACACACATACACACGTCAGTAAAGATTGGAAAAAGTATTCTCACATATGGTACTCGCTTTCAACAAATGCGGAGAATCCATCTCCCCAAAAAATGGATGCACTGCTCAAATGAGCTTTTCACATAAGATCAAGCGTGAATGAAATATCTTCACCTATTTCCTCTTCAAGAAGACGGCATGCGGGAACACACTCATATACTACACATGCCCGTGACACTTAAGAGGAAAATCACATGACTTCATGCTGGGGCATTCCGCCTCGTACAATATCAGATGGGGAATGTCTATCACCTGACAGAAACATTGCTGGGCATACAGCGTTTCCAGCCCATTAGTTATGGATGTATTGAACATACAACTTTCTGGACTGGAACACTTTTCACAAGTTGCGCTGTATTTTTCATAATTATTCAGTCGAACTGCTTTTAACAGAAAAATTTTATGCTGATCCACAAGGTAATCTTTCAACCATGATATTTGCCAAGAAAACGGATCTATTAGGCGTAGTAGCTAAGTACGGGACTGCTGTCAATTTTAGAGAAGCATTTCTGAGCATACAAACCTCACTGATAATAAGAATGCGTTTTTTTTTTTTTTTCTAACAGTCTCCAATATAACGACCCTAAAAGTGGTCCTACAGGTCAAGGTAGGTTTCACTCCTCTTCTCTCGATAATGAACACAAACATTCAATAAAATTTAGGATTTTACATGACATTGGTTCCGCTCATAGTGCATAAATTGGTACCTAACGGAACTTTGCTTAAAGAAAACGTTCTGGTATGGGATTCAAATAACTACATTTCTTCCAATGGCTAAGTTTGACACCTTGATCGTAAATATATTGCTGGTAATGTACAAATGGCAGTTATCATTACAGAATTACGCATTGAAAATATTCGTAACTTGCTTGGCAATTATATAGTTAGCTCAAACCCACTACCAAACCATTTTTTTTAATAAGTTTTCAGAGAATGAATGTAAGGAAATGATTGATACTGTCAGACGTAAAGGAAACGAGGAAACAGCTGAAACAGAATTTTTTTTTTTATTGAAAGGCAGGGTAACATGCAGACATCTGGCATTGCCCAGGTTAAGTGTGTTATGTAATAATGAAAGCAAAAGATAAATTAGTTAAGGATATAGAATCACAAAATTCATAAATTTCACGCAAACCTCAACATTTGAAAAAGCTACAAGAAGAAGATCAAACTATACAGTGTACGTGAAGAAGCATCAGTTAATACTAAAGGTGCTAAGGTCCCTGGATATTATTATTTTGATTATGGTATTTTGTTCAGAATGCATGCACCTAGGACCAGTAGTGACACTTGTTATACCTTTACCATTGAGAAAACAGATTGAACACAGCAAATCAAGCAGAGTCACATTTGGGAATTACCAGAACTTATCATTGAATAACAAATTATTTCATTTTGTAGAATTTACGAAACAATGCCATATATGTTTGGTAGCAGGAAACCCCAGTGAAACCATTCTAAAAGCTCCTTTAATTCCAATTGTTCCTCTTGAACCTTTCACCAAGATCAGTATTTCCTATGTTGGACCATTACCACGAACAAGCCATGGTAATCAGTATATTTAAACAGTTATGTGCCCCACTACCAGGTACCTTATTGCTGTCCTTCTGAAATATCTCCTGCTAAGACTGTTGGAAAACAATTAATGAAACTATAACTAAAGAGATCCAAAGCGACCATGGAACCAATTTCACCATTAATCTGTTTCATCAATTTGTTATAAAACATACTCTTGCATCCCCATACCCATCCTTGGAATTTTATCAGGGTAACACTTTAATGAAATGAAAAAAACCATCCAGACTGGTGAAATTTAACTGCTTAAAAAGAAATCTTTTGTAGAGACAGGATAAGAATGGGGTGGAAGTTTAGACTTATTGCTGTTCATCAGTAGGGAAGCTCCAAATGAATTCTTGGGTTTTTCCTTTTAAAAAACGTTTTCAAGACTTAATGTAATAACAATGTAAATGAAAAAAACTTAGACCTTCAAAATTACAAGTGAAGATGATGCATTGAAACCTAATACATTCTCCTTGTATTTTTTGTATTTTAATAATTTATTTACAGTTGTATTATTTATTTATTTTCTAATTTAACGTTATCTCTATTTTCTTTAATTCCCATTACCTTGTGGTACCTCTTTCTAATAAACACCATATTCTTTGGGAGCTTGAATTTAAAGTCAGCGTCCTCTGTGGGCTTGTTCCATATGAATAGGCTCCATCTTCAGAATAATAATGATAAAAATATATGAGCATATATATATATTATATATTTATTATATTATATATATATATATATATATATATATATATATATATATATATATATATATATATATATATATATACATCTGTCGCATTTTTAAATCTAAAATAATACATTTAACTAAAATTATAAAACCAAACTCGGCCTTGAAATAACAACCAAAATAAAATACTGAGTTACAGGAGCAAGTAAATATAAAAAAAGGAGAAAGTTCAAATCAATTGTCATTGGTTATTTGCAGAACCGCGGTTAAGTTATCTAATTCGGAGTTTTCAAATATTAGATAGCATGCCAAAAGGTTAAAATTGCAGTTGAATATGGACAATTTCAAATGCCTGTAAACGTTCTTAATTCCTTCTTTGAATGTCTCTTCATTGAACGACTAGTACGAAAGTAGAATAACCAAACCTCCTCCACATCTCTGTAAATGACGTGAGTTTACCTTGGTCTAGAATTCTGTCACTTGCCGTTTATACTCCTTCCAACTGGTAACTGATTTCCCCCTTTTTTATATTTAATTGTTCTTATAAATTGGTGTTTTATTTTGGTTATTAGGTTAAGTCTGTCTGTATTTTTATCATTTTAGTTTAATGTATTTTTATCATTTTAGTTTTATGTATTTTTTCTGGTTTAACAATAAGGCAGAGGTGGGCGTCTGCCTCTGCTCTTGGTACCACGTCCATTGGATTGACAGCAGACGTCTTCTCTCTCTCTCTCTCTCTCTCTCTCTCTCTCTCTCTCTCTCTCTCTTCTCTCTCTCTCTATATATATATATATATATATATATATATATATATATATATATATATATATATATATAATATCGCAATACTCTGTCAATTCTTGACCTCCCAGCATAATTATAGCATTTCCTATTTCTTACACAACACATAACATAGATTACGTGTGTGTGTGCGCGTATATGTGTAATATATATATATATATATATATATATATATATATATATATATATATATATATTATATATATATATATATATGTATGTATGTATGTTGGAACCTGAAAGATGGAGCAACAAGTTTTAGCATGGACTGTAGAAGAATTGAAGCAGTTGATTACTGAATGTGAAATATATATATATTTATATATATATATATATATATATATATATATATATATGTGTGTGTGTGTGTGTGTGTGTGTGTGTGTGCATATATATATATTTAGTTAGTTAGTCTTCAATCATCTAAAAAAAAAAAAAAGTATGGGTGAGCTTCTCCGACAACGGCAAAACCGGAAAGAAATGGCGTATCTGAGATATGTGCTTAAGCTCGGAAAAATGATTAAACAATCTCCCCCCCCTTTTTTTTTACACACAAACGCACACGCTCATATATATATATATATATATATATATATATATATATATATATATATATATATATATATATATATATATATACATAATATATATATTATGTGTGTTGTGTAAGAAATAGGAAATGCTATAATTATTATGGAGAGCTGAAGCATGCATCTCTGATGCGCAATTTCCTTGGCTACATTTGGGGAAGAAGAAATCGGGCCGGCCTAAGTCCATCACTAATGCAAAACGTTCCCATGTTCTATTTTGGTTGCAAGGAAAATGGAGAAAGTTTCCATTTTCGTTTAAGGTTTTCGGAAAAATTTTGCTTTTCAATTCTTTGCAAAATATATTACCAAGGTGCTTTTTCTCCCCTTTATGTTAATCGCTAACTTTTCTCGTTGGGTTGTTTATTTTTGGATCCTTCTTATTTATTTGTAAACATTGGCCGTCAGCTACCGTCTGATTCTCTGATATCATTGCCCAGACTTGATATCTCAAGAATTGTATTTTTATTATGCTTACAAAACAGATTCGACATAATTAGCATCACTGCTATGCCGGGAAAGTGAGTGGGGTATTGAATTTTAAAGAAAGGTTTATGTTTTATATATACTTTCATTAGGATAATATTTAAAAAAAGACTTATTTTGATAAGGTCTGCATGTTCAATATCAAAACACTTTTTGTAGATTTCAGATGTGTAATGTCTCGCGACTTCTGCATATAACTGCGAATGCTAAATAACTGAAAATATTAAAATGTATCATAAGTAAATTCTGAAAATTGTAATTTTTTCGGACTTCCCTAAAAGTAGCCGGAAGGACCATCTAAATATGATTATGAATAGGCCTTTGAAGATCTTTTTGAAAGAAGTAATTTTTTTTAGGACTGGAAACGGTATGCAGTATTTTCGCACTATATCGTGACAGTGGTTCTGGGATCTTCTAACCCCCCTAGAAATTATATAAAGGATTGGATGAGTGGCAGGCTATTTTTTATTTCTGATGAGAAGGACGGTTAAATTAATGCCTTGGCTTAGGTCAGTCCTGAAAACGTTAAGAAATACTTGTATACTCAGAGGCTGGCGAAAGAAGGTTCTCTTAAGGTAGGGCAAGCCCTAAAAGGAAAAGCTTTAGTAGCTGGTAGGAGTTCACATTCTTGGCAGAACCAATTTGTGTGGTAATTGGTATGACAACCAAAATGAATGGGGGCTGTGATGTCATAAGTTGAATCAACCCAAAAGGAATCTCTCCTTCATCGATGCAGGGCCTGCAAGTACTTGTAGAAAAAGGATTTGAAATTTCTTTTGAATTATTGCCATTGAGAAGGGAAGCTCCAGAATTAGTTCGTCATTGTGATAACAAAAATGACAAATAACTTCAGTGACTTTTTGAAAATTTAGGCATATGAATAAAGCGTTCCTTTTCCCCTCGAAGTCGGATGTAGAAATCTGATTAGTAGCATATATCCGAAGTACCCAATGTTTTAGTAGGATAGAAGGTTAGCGAATGGGAGAAGTGACAGTTTTAAAGCATCTTTGAAGGCATTTAGTGTGATTAGATTGCAGGTGTCCCTTGTAAGTTATGCCATACTTCTCAATCGATGAAGACTTAAGGTAAATGAAACAATGTGTGATGTGAAGGTGAACGTTTTGACTGAATCGTTGACGAAATCCTTCTTAGAAAATTGAGAGCAGATATATTAACGAGTAAGAGATAAGTGGGTGGAATATAGACAGTATTTCTCAAGGCTACAAGCATTCAGAAACGAAAGACATAAATGCCTTCCATTACTCTCAAACTAGTAATACACATGATTATCAGTCCCAAGGAAATGAAAGAAAAAGACTATTCATGATTGTCTTTATTTTATGAACTTTATCACAGACATCCAAGATATACTGAGATCAGTACAGAGGAGTTACGGTCGACGCAGAACCATGTGTTGTCTCTTTGAGGAAAAGTGAGACAGTATTGGTCTCTCGAGCCACCCCTACCTCTGGCCGCCCAGCACCAACACCTCAGAGACCACGGTCTCCACAGTGGGGTTTTTCCACATGCTGCGACACAACCAGCGTATAGCCATTGTACATAGCAGCAGCAGCTGGTCGCGTCTCTCTTATGTCAACATCGGTAAAACTATAGAGAAAATTTCTGTGTTTAGTTTTAATCAAGTTTGCATCACTGTTGGTGAGTCCCCCTGAAATATTGCTTTGAAAATGACTCATCGTTTATATGAGGCACTTGGCAGCTGATTGGAAACCAGTTCGACGTCCCAAACCAAGACTGATAGAGTAAAAACATATCCTTTTCTGTTTTTTTTCTTTTTTTTCATTTTTATTTTACATAAGCTCTGTTTAAGGGAAATGTCAGACAGCCTTCCTATCAGTTGCCTTAAATAAGATTTGATTACAAAATCAAGAAACCTGGTGTTGGGCATTGATGCAAACACGGCTGACTCTTTACAGTTATGACTAGATATGAGCAAGCTTACAACCAATAGTTTGTACGACATACAGTTAATTCCAAGGAAGATTGCTCAGGGCCGGAGTGCCATAGAACTGGATCTGTCATCTACAAAGGTTATTGATTATTATGATATTGTATCAGAAGCGTACTAAACTAAATCGTCTAAGACATCACATTCCCTATGTGGGAACAATACCCTGCCCCCCCACCCACCCAGTCCCCTATTTAACCTTTACATAGATGATTAGAATATCCTGCCCCTGACCATCTTCCATTATTTTCCATTTATGGATACATATTTTACACGATAACTCTTATAGTACGGTATGCTGAAAAACTCCATATAAAAGATATTTAGGAATAGAGAAGCGATGATAGACAATGATATTTGACACATAAAGCAGTTCTTAGACAATCCAAACCCTCTTTAGCAGTCACAAAGGCTACATAATTATTGTAGATTTCTCAAAGTAGTTTCCTCTTACTGCAAATATTGCATAAATTTTATTCTATCTACTCAGTTTTATTAGACTTTATCACTATTTACAGGTGAAAGAAAAAAACTGTAGTATGAGTTTCATCATTGGAGGTAGAATAATTTTTTCCTTAAATTAATTTGCCAAATATTTCTGTGGAATTTTAACTAAATGAGGTAATACTATTTTGGCTTGAAAAATTTCCTTGTGAATTTTTTTTTGAGGATTTTCTAAATCCTCAAAAGTAGGGCACTGAAGCATTCAAAAGTGCACTCACAACAAAGATTAGCGCTTAACCATGATCGTAATTTAAGCTGCATGAGAGAGTTTGTATTGTGCTAAGCTTGGAGGCATTATCACACACCTCACACTTGAGTAATATTGCGACGTTTAGGTTCAGCTGATATTTTAGAGGATGCTGCTGCTGCTGCTGCAGCGCGAGCAGCAAGCGGCGGCTTTGGAGCCACCGGGGGAGGAACCTTTGAATGTGATAATTGAGCCTGAGAATTAAAATTACCCTCATCTGGGTATTTAACATACATGAAGGGTTGAGCTTGACAATAGGAAATTTCTCCAACTTTGGACGGATTTTCCGATGGGTAGCTGTTACAGTCAGCTTGATATGAATTTTCCGATGGTTGGGAAGAAGGAATCTCGTGTGTAAATACAGTGGATGCCTGTGATGATTGAGATGAAACGACTGTTGGGGTATAAGGGGGCAGTTCGTCATGACTGTAACCACCTGATTGGTAAGGGTAAGGAGCATAACTTTCAGTGGTATATGGGGGTTGATATGCAGGGGGGTCAGAGTGACTTGTAGATGGGGTTTCAGAATTCGGGTAAGAGATGACAGCAGATAATGTGACATCAGGAAAAGGGTCTTGTGGACTTTGGAAATGGGGCATTGGTCCTGATGCATCCACAAGTGGGCCACTTGTCACAGAAAATCGACGTTCATGCTCCTGTAGCAACCTGGAGGCTCCCCAGGATTGCATTGGTGACAGTGGACGGCCAACATCTTTTAGTTGTGCCACCTCACCATCTTTTATGGCACTGTCAGCAGAATCCTGACTTTCGTTTTGATCCAAAGCAAAACTTGAGTTTCCTTTAATCATTCCATTACGATTACCCTCCAACTTTTCAGTATCTCTCTTATCCTGGTGGCATCTGCGACGAGCAATGTAGCAGTAACAAATCATGCCCAGTGCAACAGCTATCATCAAAAACCCAAAGACTGAACCTATTATGACTGCCATGTCTTCCAAGTTCAGCCCAGCCACTCTTACTGGCTGAGTGATTTCCTGTCCTTGAGGTCCAGGCAAGCTGGAGGTGAGCTCCAGTATATTATGGGTTGTAATTGCAGGCGGGGTGGTCGGTGGATGAGGCACCCATATAGTGGCAATGTTACTGACACCACCACGATTACCTGCCTCATCCACCGCACGGATTGCAACGTATATCATTTGATCATACCGGTCGACCTGAATTGTGACAACCTGTTCCGTTCCTACAAGCATTGGAACTGGCATACCACTCACTCGTTCCCCGTCAAAGGCTTTGGCCTCAGACCAGGAGCTTGCAAGCACTGCTTCATAGTAACTTGCGCGATCCCAGTCATAATCATTTCCTGGTGCTGTCCAGAATAGTGAGACTTCATGGGTTGTGAGGTTAACAGTTGATCGTAGATCTAAAATTCTAGTTGGTGGCACTGTATCAATGCCAGTTGATGGCGCCACGATATCCAGCACCCCATAGATTGTTGACCGCTGGAACGGAGCAACCGCGTTGATAGGGGCATATTTGATCTTACTGCCGCAGCATGTAATCATTTCCTTTTCGGGATAGTTGTGACCGAGGAGACTATATGTTTCACTGACTGGTGATAAGGCCAGGCCATTATTGTCGTCTGCTGTGACGCTGAGTTGATAGTGGCCGCTGTTACCTTTTAAAGATGGTAAGTATCTGGAATACACCCCATCCCCTTCAGTGATATCTGGATCTGAAACGGAAAATAAAAAGTGTACTTTACTGTTATCATTTTCAGTAATACAATTGTTTGGATCATAAAATAACCTTCTTACATTTTCCAGTATATAATCCAGTGGAAAATAAATCTAGGTAAACAACTGACTTGAATTTTTCCCATTTGATTAACTTTGAATCTAATAAATTTCGTTAAAAAAAACAAGATTTGAACATTTCTTTTGCTATTAGTCTTTTGCTGTATTGTAAATAACGTGATTGTTTTTGTATGTCAAGTGATGCTGCTAAAATTTACATAAATTAATAACCCGTAATTCTGTAAAATAGGTGTAATGTCAATCGGGTAAATTTATTTGAATTCGTGAATATATGAAATAACGAATATATCGTTAAAATAATCATGATGTTAATGGCCTTCCGGCGCGCGCGCATGCGCACAATTTGTTTTGTTACAAAATGAAAGCGGGAAAATCCTTCATGATTATTTTAGCTATTAGAGAGAGAGAGAGAGAGAGAGATAGAGAGAGAGAGAGAGAGAGAGAGAGAGGAGAGAGAGAAGAGAGAGAGAGAGAGAGAGAGCACGAAATACCTGGCCGAAATATTTTCTCGATCATATTTGGTAATTTATACTAATACAGCAACATTAAACCCATGAGTGAGTCCATTTAAATTGATGGGTTTAGTTCGAAGGGTATCATAGATTCATTCTTATGTATTCCTCATTATTATTATTATTATTATTATTATTATTATTATTATTATTATTATTATTATAAGAGATGGGATGTCATTATAAGGTTAAAGAAAGAAGAGGAAATGATAAAGGTAGAACGTAATCTGACTATAACAAATAGTCTGAAAACTGTCTGAAAACATATAAGTTGTTTAAGGCACAATATATATATATACATACATACATACATACATACATACATATATACTATATATATATATATATATATATATATATATTATATATCATATTACATATATATATATATATATATATATATATATATATATCTATATATATATATAATATATAATATATATAGATATATATATATATATATATATATATATATATATATATACAATATATATTATATATATATATACACATACATATATTCCGAGATAGAAATTATAACATCTGCAGTAATTGCCATTTTGAAATCATGTAAAATTGTCGTTCATGCATGATATTTTTCATCTGGTTATGTATACTTTATACTGAGGGATAACAGGAAATATACTTTGGTGTGCATTTGGCAGTGACAGCCAACTTATGGAAAACTTTAGATAATTTTACAGGTTCGAGAAGACATTAAATTGAAGTAATCAGACATTAAATATAGAGGACTGTTTTTCAAAGCAATATAAACTTTACCTCCAAATCCATTATCAAAGAGGTCGATAGCAATGGAATCATAATTGCTGCCCGTTGTGTTGGTGCCAAGCCTCTGAAGTCTCGCGCTAACTTTGGCATTCAGGATTGGCATCACGCCCTCTCGAACCTCTGCATATACAATTACGGGCATCGACGAATCGGTCATGTTGACCACACTGTCGCCACTGCTAGTCCACAGTCTCAGGCTGATCTTTCTGTTTCCGCTCTCAGACCCTGTGACTTGGATGATCAGTCCCTGGTGCGAATCAGCTCGATTCTCGACTCTGTATTGCCAGATCCCTCTCTCAGCCTTGGGTATGTTAACAAAGATGACGTTGGCGTCTCCGTCTTCCTCCTGCATGTTGACGGAAGCGATAGTGTGGCCGGAGGGAGCTGTCAGCTGCACGGTGTTTCCAACGTGGTTGAGGTCGTAATAGTAGATAGAGAAGCGGGCCTTGGGTCCTAGGGATTCATCGAGGGTGAAGGACCCCATGGCCATGGAGGCTATTCCGCCGGGGTAAGATTTGCTGTGGAGGAGTACGGGAGCCCCTGGGCTAACTGGAGGGGCGCTGTGACGCACAGCCGCGTATAAAGCGTCCATCAGAGCTACCATCATGCTCACTTTCGAGTCGTTTCCAACCCCTTCGTCCATGATGGTGAAGGCCGAACCCTTAGTGACGGAAACCAAGTTTTCGAGGCCGTGTGTGGCCGTGCTTGTGCCCCGGCGCTCCGTGAGAGGGTAGATGATTGTGTCGACCCGCACTCCGCGTGCAATAGCCAATTCTGACATATCGTGAACGGCCCTGTCCGTTGCGGCCCCTTTGCCAGTCGTCAGGAAAATTATGGAAGCTCCCGTGGCTTTTTCGGGGTCATCGTCCAAGGCCGTCAGGGCCTCCTGCAGGCCGCATAACACGCACTTCTGACTCTCCGGAACTCGTGAAGGGTTGCGTGGGAGGGACGACCCGACTCTCTGGCGGACATCTGTTGTGGAGTCCATCTTTGACAGAGGCGAGGCGATGGTGGCCTCCGAGTTGAAGACGACCAGAGCGAAATATGCGCCGTCGGGCAGGTCGTACACGACAATGCGCCTCACGGCCTTTCGCACGAATTCCCAGCGCCTCTGGATATTCATCACTGCCGTGTCCTCGACGACGAGCACCACACGAGCGGCCCTCTCCTGCACGAACCTGATTGATGGTGTCAGGGCGGCCGAACCATTTAATGGCCTGCTCCTAAGGTGAAAGAAAAAGAAAAGGAAAGAAAGAGTTATTGCGCGTCTTCAACAGGTTCGTTCTTCTTTAAAAATTGTGGCAGGGTTTCAATTTATTATTCACGAGTTTAAAACAAATTCTAGACACCTTTGAAGTGAAAGCTGCAAAATCAGCGCTTTCATAATGGCTTTCATTACGTTGCAGGGTAAAATAATTTGTTTTATTTTATCAAAATTTTAATTTTTGTTCGTGAAAGATAGTACTTCCTTCGAGAAATCAAACTTTAAACATCTTATACTTTTTTCTCTAATCTGTGTAGTATAAATATATGTTAGAATGTAAGATGTTATTGGTCTTGATAATCATTTATTGAGGCAATTGTTTTAATGATGATAAGACCAGGAATAGAAAGCACTATTTCCATACCTTCCACCCATGAAGTCTTGTGACATCTTAATGATGTCCCAGGCTGGTCTTCCAATGCACTGGGCATTATGCTTCGTTGGTGCCTCTGGGATATGGGCATCCGTAGTGCAGAAGGGCGCGGGTATGATCTCCTGGGTATAACAGCTGTTGGGTCTCATGCTGAAGTTAACAGGGTCGCGGAACTTGGGCGGGTAGAGTGGGTCTCCTGGGTATCCCTTCTCCTCGAAGACGCCCCAGCGAAACTTGACCCATTCCGCCACCAGGAGGCGGGCGGCGTGGACATAGGTGTTGTTGGTGGTCGCCCTTAGGAGGTCTCCTCCCATCTGGATGTAGTCCCCCTGGCGACCGCACCCTTCGCTCTGCTGCGTCCACGGGCGTGACCCGAAAGCTGGGTGAGGCGTCGTGACGCGGATGTGGGCGTCGGTTGGCGATGCCGTGGCTGATAAGGGCGTGAGGAGGGAGCATGTGATGGCGTCAGTTCGCCAAGATCGAGGTAGAGCTACCGTTACTTCTCTCAGCGATGCCCTTCCGCCCGTCGCTTTCCACAACTCTCCCGAGAACTCCAGCAACACGCTCTGCAATGGGAAGGGAAATTAGACCTTGTCATGAGAGCAAAAAAAGTGTACACTCTCTAGTGAAATAGAATACATTAGTTTTTGGAATAAGATAAGCAGCGAATATTCTTTAGAATGAAATAATGTACTTGATTGGTTTCAGTGGGAATAAGGATGAAGTCTTCGGAATGAAAGTGAGTACATTACCGTTGAAATTGAGAGGAAATACGATTACTGTTTCCAAAGAGGGCAACTAACAAAGAGGATACATTGGCTTTGGAAATATGATCTTGTACGAATAAACTTTAAAATGAGATAAGAATACATCTACGCTTTAGAGAGAGAGAGAGAGAGAGAGAGAGAGAGAGAGAGAGAGAGAGAGAGAGAGAGAGAGAATAGTCTTTGGAGCGACGGCTGCAAATAGTCATGACTGCAGGAATCATGTAGAATAAGTTGGTTAGCTGAAGTATTAAAGAGAAAATTGACCTGGAGATAACGTAACTTCATCAGTAGAATTAACCATATCAAGTTGACCGTTGAAAACAATAGCATCATTAATATATGTGGAGCAGTACTGAAGACGATAAGCCATTAAATGACAGTACATGACGATGGAAATGAGATCACTTAATACTGACCAATAGAACGCCGTAGATTTAGATAGACAGGTGAATTGAACTCGGAACTGATAGACCGTTGTATTCAGATTATAGTTTGACTTTGGTAAGAGGACTGGTCTTAAATAAAAGATTATTGGAAGGACTCTGGTAAGAATACTGATCTCACATCATAAAAGTTTAGTGTAAAAGTGATCACTTCAGGTTAAATTAGTATTACTTTTGGTAAGAGACAAGAAGTTAAATACTTTTCATTTTACATAAATCAAGCCTTCCTTGTACGTAGGTTATCACATAATTTTTTTCGTAATCACATACTTTTTTCGTGAAAGTATTGATTAAGAAATAGTGAACGATAAAATATTCTATGTGGTATGAGGTGCTTAGTGTCTTGCGTTGAAAATTACATGATTAAATTGTAACAGAAAGGCACTTGATGCTTAAGTTAATGCATTTAATCATGTACGCTTAACGAAGTTTATTCGAGAGAGAGAGAGAGAGAGAGAGAGAGAGAGAGAGAGAGAGAGAGAGAGAGAGAGAGTCAAGTGTTAATCCTTTTTAACACTTAACATAAAGTTATATTCACGCCAAGGAGAAAGAGTCGTAGGTATGACGTACAGGTCCGCGTTACACGGAGAGAGAGAGAGAGAGAGAGAGAGAGAGAGAGAGAGAGAGAGAGAGAGAGAGAGAGAGAGATTATAAGCACGGGGCACATAAATCCAGACCAACCTTTTATTTGCACACCCTGTTTCATCCTTTTAAGAAACAGCTGGATTCCCCTGGATTAGAGAGCCCTGAGAGGAGGAGAGATCGAGAAGAGAGATGAGAGAGAGAGAGAGAGAGAGGCGCAGAACTGGTATCAGACTTTTGTGCGTATTCGTGATAAAACCTATGTGAGGCAGCACGACTTTAATAAAAGAGAAGAAAAAAAAATAGATGCTCCCATTTTTCAAGCATTCTTGCGTCCCTTCCCCTCGCCCGTTTTCTTGCAAACTGCTGATGGAGAGATAAGGGCTCCTTGTAAATCTCTCACTTGAATTGCAGGTGAAATCTTTTATTATTAGTCTTCCTTTCTTATTATTTTTCTCCCAATTTACTTTTTCCGCTCAATTTTGTCTTGTTTTTCAGCGCAAAGTGTGGATTTTATTACTAAACAATTTTTCAAAGGTTTAGTTTAGTTTTGTTTTGTGTATGACTATACTCTGTTTTTTTTCATCTGTCCATCCGCCTGTGGTGTTTTTGTATGGTAACACTGCGTCCCGGGTTTTAGATAGTTACATTAACGGTGTAATTCGCATACAGTAAATTATTAAAACACTTTTCAGTTACAAATGTACACCCAGATATCCTTTTATTTACCTAAAACTTACAATTAGCGTAACTATCTAAAGCCCGGGACGCAGTGTTACCATACAAAAACACCACAGGCGGATGGACAGATGAAAAAAAAACAGAGTATAGTTTATATTCATTCTTCATTTTTGTTTGCTTTTAATGACCACTTTTGTGTCAGTTGTGCACCTGGCTGTAGGCACCAGAAGAGTTGGAAGACCCAGAACTGCTTGGATGAAAACGGGGATGGGAGGCTGGGGACGAGTGGATACTTGTGGAAGTCAAATACCACAACAAAGACATGATCGGCGGAATTTCTGTTGCGAAGCGCTGGAGGCGATGAGTTTTTTGCTCTGTCCCTTGGGGTATGTTGTTTTATACACGGTATGATAAATTGATATACACAGAAAGTGACTTCTGATGTTCTTAGATTAACATAGGTGCTGTGATAAATGCTTGGTTGGGTATCTGTATATATGCATGTAGCAGCTGTATAAATTATTATATATAAATAACAGAAAGACATAAAAAAATCTAAGAAATAGGAAAAACCACATAAAGAATTCAGGTGTAACATTATTTGAGTACGAAACGATAATGAATAAGAACATTGAAGTACTCCATTATCCTCACTACATTCTTTATTAAGGAAAATGAAAAATAGCATAAACGAATATTAGGAAATTTACTCAATAATCATCTTTGTATGCGACAATGCACATTATTCAAAGTTTGTTAAAATTGCTCAGAAAAAAAAGATAAACAAAAATAGCTAAATGTAAAATGGATGGTGATGAGTGTATAAAAATACTAGGGATAAATGCGGGAGATAATATTGCAGAAAAGGGGAACGAAGAATAAATGCGAGGGGAAGGGGAGCGTGAACGAACGAAAAAGATGATTAGGTCGAAAATGAGTAAATATTGGGGTGTGTTGAATGTATGGTAATTGTGCTCAATGTCATTTTTCATTTTATTCTAATGGATTATACCGAGTTAAAATTCCCGCTTGTTATTTCCGTTAGCGAAGTTTGATGGAAGTTGTGCATAATAAGCTCGTGTCGTGTCTGTTTGTGCATAAGACATTCATTTCCAGAAAGTTATTTTAGAGTGGGCCATAGGGAAGCGGGGAGTTTATTGTAAAACGAAAGGACGCTTAAGGATTTTTAGAGTTTTTGTCTTGGGTTGAAAACAATGTAGGATTTTCAAATAATAAATTCCTTGGCGCGGATGAGTTGTCGGTTTCATGACTGCTTTTAAGGGTGCGTCCACACTACAGTAAAACATGTCATAAACACGTGTCGGCAACTAATACACACACATCACAAATAGGATAAATATCACAAATTCTTGGTAATTTGTATTTTTCATAGCGATACTTACCTCGAACCATTACATTGGAGATTACAAATGATCTACTTCCAATGCTTCATCCTTCATAAGATTACCCAGCTCAGGTCGAAACCTTGGGACCGAGATTATTTTTTCACTTAATGCGTGGATCTGTTCTCAACATCTTTTTTTTTTCTT
>NC_061105.1:32435634-32445634 GCF_015104395.2 Macrobrachium nipponense
GATAACTATTGGTTTTCTTTAAATGCCGCCGCTACTGCTTCTCGTTCCATGGAAAGTCGCGAACAAAAATGAAAAGCAATTTCTTTTGACTTAGGATACGCGCAGAGATCTTTTTCTGCATGCCGGGAAGATTGCCTATGAATGTCGGTGTGTCGAAGTGGGTGTATTTATATGCTTGAACTATGAGGAACGTGTTTCATATATATATATATATATATATATATATATATATATATATATATATATATATATATTATATATATATATATATATATAAGTTATACACATACATAAATACATGCATACATATAGTTCGTGTAATATATATACGTATATGTATTATATAATGCGTATGTGTGTATTATATGCTGTAATATAATTATAAGGTATTTAACTGGGCACAATATCTTCTCAGCATGGAAATTAAGAATTCTAACTTACTGTTGATAATGTAAGTTGGTGGGGACCATTAGACGTATTTGAAAATCAGCGAATAGCAAACTGTAACTGTAAGTTGTGTAGCAGTGGGTATTTCAGAGGTCCTATGTTGTTACTAAAATGAAACATTGTCTATTCCTTTGTGTGTGTCTGCTTTGTGTTTCTTTTGACTTGCTCTTTCGCATTTCCTCTATATCCCAAAACAATAATTCTTTCTCATTCGTTATTGTTCCTGTAAAGGTTAATATTTTCCAGATAAGGGACAAGTCCTTTTTAGGACCTTTATCACATTCAAAATTTTTCTCCCCCTTTTCTGTATTTTTTTTTTTTCAACCCTTTTCTAATGAAATGCTAAGCTTCCTTTTTATATGCAAATGGCCGCTGTTCCCTATTCACCCTTGACAGAATTCATTTCTATAAGTAATAATTACCCAATGCCCGTTAACCTCTTGTCCCGTGGCAAGTGCCTTCCCCTAT
Source organism: Macrobrachium nipponense (assembly GCF_015104395.2). Classification (NCBI taxonomy): domain Eukaryota; kingdom Metazoa; phylum Arthropoda; class Malacostraca; order Decapoda; family Palaemonidae; genus Macrobrachium; species Macrobrachium nipponense. The sequence goes on from NC_061105.1 coordinate 32,436,550, forward strand.
TCCATATTCTCTCTCTCTCTCTCTTCTCTCTCTCTCTCTCTCTCTCTCTCTCTGGTAGCCCCCTCGGAACACCTTAGGGTTCTTGTGGGTGTCCGTTTAACAGCCTGTCGGGGAAATTTTCCTGCCTAGTTATGTACGAATCGTACTGTATTCATATGAATATATAGGAATATGATCATATGTTGCAATAATGCTTTAATTTGGGAAATGAATGTTCTAACAATTAATTTCATGAGATGCAGCTTTGGTTAACAGCAATCTTAGAGGGTGCATGAAGCACTCAAATCCAAAATAATCCTACGGTACGCGCAGCACTCATCCCTAAGAGTGCACCTATACTCCGCACTGAATTTATATACTACGCCTTCAAGGAAAAACTCTTACAGCTCATGAAGTCCTGCATCTGCACTCCAAGAAGATACAAACCTTAAGCAGCCCATCTGAGTCCCCGAGAACGTTGCATTTTCTTCTCGCATCATTCATTAAGACGATACCACCACCACCTCCTCCTCCTCTCTTCCTCCTCCTCCTCCTCCTCCTCCTCCTCTCACGTATCGCATAAACCTAATTTCCGATCTGGGGTGCATTTGCATTCTCCTCTATTTCGATTTTCGCGGTTCATTTATTCACGCGGCGGTTTCGCGAACGTGACCGGAATGCATTAGGAACGCGGCCTCGAAATATAGCTTCTTTTCGACGTGGTTAATTGCGGTAAACTTTCCTGTCCTGACTAAACAAATGGAACTGCGGCCGTCTCACAAGGGGCTGCAGTGTGTGTGTGTATGTGTGTGTGTGTGTGTGTGTGCGAGCGCGTCTCTCCTACTCGACCAAAGTGCAATTTGTCTCGACCGAACTGCGACGTGTCTCGACCCAACTACGTTTTCTTGACTCCCCGTTGCCATTTTTTCCTTCTTGTTGGAACTGCAGGAGATAATTTTGAATCATGGTCGACCCGCTTCGCCCAACGCCGTAGACCTTTCGTCTAAAGGTATTATTCGGGCTGTGTGGGCTGGATTTTCCCGATTATCGGTTAATTAGTTTAGCTAAACAATATGAAGAAAGTGTTCAACGAAAAGAATAAAGTAAAAAAAAAACTAGCCAGTTTGTAATGGTAAATGTGTGTATGTATAAATATAAAATCTACAAGGAAAGGTCGTATGTATGTATGTGTGTGTGTCTGTGTGTGTGTGCGAAATCGAAATTGAAAGGTAAATGGCAGCATCGCCAACTACATGAGTAAACCAGAGAGGGGCCACTGGTAATGATTCCACTGTCAGAGGGAAGTGCCAATCTGCATGTGAAAGGGATCCGTTAATCCTTTTCATCAGCTTAGAAAGGGAACTGCGCTCTCTCTCTCTCTCTCTCTCTCTCTCTCTCTCTCTCTCTCAAGTCACAATGAAATGCTCTCTCTCTCTAACATGTCGTGACTAAAATTCTCTCTTAGTTTTGCGTAAGAGCAATGCTAATTACTAACCATTCAAACGATTGACATTTAAGGGTGAAAAGCCAACAGAATATTCTTATGAAATTTCTATTCTCGCTGGTATGGCCACGATGCTTTTTGCTTCTGAGAGCAACGTCCTGACTTCCTTAGAAAAGGCATTTTTCTTTTCCCTGCTACGAAGTCTCTCTCTCTCTCTTCTCTCTCTCTCTCTCTCTCTCTCTCTCTCTCTCTCTCTCTCTCTCACATAATACTGTCTCCATCCCATTAGTTAGTGTCTCTGGGTATTTTGCATATATCTCGACGGCTTTGGATAAATGTCTTCTAGTGATGAATAACATATACTCAATTCATATTCATCAGTTTTTTTATTTTTTTTTTTATTTCGGTGACTGATCTTCCCCCACTCTTTTGACTGTGATAGTGTTCTTAGCCTCTCATTTGTTTGCTTTATTTATCTTTTACTGTGCATGTACTATATTTACATATTCGTTTATTGGTATTGATAAGACGTTTTCTCTTTGGGTACGTTTTCTTTCTCCCGTTTCCTATGGCGTTCTTGGATTAGTTTTCCTCGGTGGCGTCATTGTTTTGACCGCGTCCCCCTCCCCTCCCCCAATTTCTCTTGCACTTCTCATTCGTGTGTGCCCTTCATTTTGTTTTGGAATTTGATTTTCTTGCTTTGTCTCATATTCCTTCTCTATCCCCCCTTTTCACGTTTCTCTTAGTCTCTTCCTAGCGATTCTTTCTCTTTCGCCTCCTTCATTCTTAGCTTCGCTCTCACGTCTACTATTCCTCTAACACTCCTCTTACTCCATTCTTCTTTCTTCCCTCCATTTTCCTCCTCCTCGATCTCCAGCTCCATTTTCATCATAACTCCTCTTTCCACCTCTCCATCCTCATACTAATTATCCACTTTTTTGTGTTTTTGACATTTTCTTCCAACCTTTTTCTTGCCCACTCTCTTCTTCCCTCTTCCCTTTCCTTCCTTCATTCCATTTCTCATTCTTCTTCCTCCTCCTAGTCAATTGCCGTCTGGGAAACCAGGTCAAAGAATATTCTCGCCGAATCTGTCACTAATCTTCGATTGATTGGGTCCTGTATTCCGGGGAAGAAGAAAAAAAAAAAGTGATGCAGAGACAGAAAAGCGAATCTCGCTACTCTTTCTTCTGGCGGAAAAGGGAGAAGAAATTCACAAGAGGAATGGAATAAAAAGCTGTTGGTTTTTTGCTTCTCTTTTTTTATAATAATAATAATTAAAATAGTAAATCGGTGTGATGATACAGAAACGAAATTGTGTGCTCGAGCACGAAATGAAAAAATGAGAGAGAGAGAGAGAGAGAGAGAGAGAGAGAGAGAGAGAGAGAGAGAGAGAGATAAAATCTATTTTTGTTTTTACTTTCTTCAATACTTGAAATATCGTGGCTGAAGGACCAAGAGGTTAGATAGGTGAAATGGATTACCGGTGTTTTTTATGAAAGCAGGAGTGAAAAACGCTGGTGGGTATAAATTAACTTTTTATATCGTTAATGTATGTGACGTACCAAAAGAATGATGATGATGAAGGGAGAATTATATGACATATGAATGATGGTGATATGACCATAATTCCTAGAACTAGTATGTTTAATAATAACTAATATGAACGATAATGATAGAATTACTGATCGCGATTACTGCTCTTACTCTCAAGATATTACTTGTAATTATAGTAAGCCGGATATTATTATTATTATTATTATTATTATTATTATTATTTTATGCTGGAAGTAAAACCTCTTTTAAACATGTTTTATTAAAAATTATTGCTGCATCAGCTGCATTAATTTTATAGATGTTCTTTTCTAAAACCACCATTAGAATAATAGAGAAGGACTTCTATATAATTAATGCAGCTGATGCAGCAATAATTTTTAATGAAACATTATTATTATTATTATTATTATTATTATTATTATTATTATTATTATTATTATTATTATTATTATTATTATTATACCTCCAACAATGGCAGAGAATAATAGTCGGGACAGCGAGTCCTGTGCCCGCGTCTCAGGCCAAGGTTCTTTTATTAAGTGCTAGATTTCTAAACACTTGGCAGCCTTATAAGTCAAGTGTTGTTGAACAGGAGTTACACTGAAAAATATACATACACTGCAGTTCCATTATTATTATTTTATTATTATTATTATTATTATTATTATTATTATTACAGTTGGAATGCAAAAGAATTACTAATTTGCAGAGGGACAAGTCATTATATCTGGCAGCTTTATGTAGATTGTATGAGAGAGGGGGGTGAGGGAGGGGGGGGGGGGTTCGGCAGCATATGAGACGGGAGGGACCATAAGTATATAGATTCCGTAGAAGGTGTAGGGGGGGAAGACCTAATGAGGGGTTTCCGAGATCCGTAGTTGAGGGTTATTAAGGTACTTTTGATTAGGCCTACGAGGGCCATAGGAATACTCGCAGGCCCTATCTGGGCCTTAATTTGTTATATTTTTAAAACTTACGACTCACTAAATTGTAAAGACCTATTCAATGCCTGTCTGGTTTCCAGTATTATATATATCATATATATATATATATATATTTCAATATTTTAAGATTCTTCAAGGATTGATTTCTGACTAAATAAACGAAGGAACCAGTTTCATTTCTGATCTGAATTTTCTGCTGTTGTATAATTTTCAAAGGTTTTGCAAATCACAGCATGCAGACCATTTAGTTTAGGAATTTATATTCAATATGAAATATTTTGAAATTTCATCATCTAGCAATGACAACAGTCACCTGGAATGTGTGGGGATCACAACTAAAGAAATGTGTGAAATGTGAATTTCTTTAACAAGTGGAAGTCAAGATTATATAGAGAAAGAGAGTGAGCACGAGAATGGAGACTTCAATCATTGAGGTCACTGAAAGATGGAATTGAAAAGTGATCCGTATGAAGCCCAATATACCTTTGGGAGAGAGAGAGAGAGAGAGAGAGAGAGAGAGAGAGAGAGAGAGAGAGAGAGAGAGAAGGCAAATAAATATTGTAATCCCAGGAGAGAGGTAGAATAACAATGTTGTAAAAAGGAGAATAGATAAACGAATGAAACATAAATCAAGAGTAAAAGAATAGCAGAGGAGATAAGAAAGAACTGAGAAGTATTACTTGTTTTTACAGAAAAATATTAGAAAGTTTCATAGAGAAAACAAATGCAGCAATAAAGCTTTATATCAAAATTTCTGTTTAAAGAGTTACTAAAATTTACTATTCAAAGAATTTAATATATAAATAAGGTACAACAGTTGTAAAGAAAAAAAGATGACTCATACAAAGGGAACTTGCAATCCAATATGCTTACGTAGCCCAGGCCGAATAATAACATAAGGAAAAGAAAATTCGAAATCTTGGAAATTGATTGACTGTAACTTACATAGTGTCGTACCGTGCAATTCGGGGAATTTAGAGAATTGCAATAAAAGGGAACGAAATATCTAAACCAAAAGTGGGATGAGGAGAATGAGAATGAAGAAAAGAGCCAAATTGAAAGGAATTATAGGTCTCTCTCTCTCTCTCTCTCTCTCTCTCTCTCTCTCTCTCTCTCTCTCTCTCTCTCTCTCTCTCTCTCTCTCTCTTTAGTATGTATTTTCTCTCTCTCCGAATTTCCTTTATTTGATTTGCGGTTGTTATCGATTTCAAATGACGCGTTGAAAATTACCTGATTTTATTTCTTGCCCCTTTGGATCTGGGAAGAGTAATGGTACAGAAAATGTTCCATTATTCTCTCTCTCTCTCTCTCTCTCTCTCTCTCTCTCTCTCTCTCTCTCTCTCTCTCTCCTTTGTTTGGTAGTGTTTCATTATCAGTTTCATGAGGGAAGACAGGTGGTGTATTTTGTTGATATTTGAAAGAATAACTATCCTTGTAGTATTTGGGTGGAAAAGATTTAGAAAAATATATAAACCTCTCCTCCACTGAACTTGCAGAGAGAGCTTAAAACCTAGTGTTGGGGGAATGCAGAGGATTAGTAGACCTTTATAGTTGCTAATATTGACGGCTTCCTGGAAGAGCGTTGCGTGAATATAAGCATTTACTTAAGGATAACATACGACCTTTGAGACATCTTTGGTATATTAGGTACAAAGTTTTAAATTTGATTTAATATGTGTTCTTGCAAGGTGTCAATTTGAGAGAGCCTGCATATGCAATGGATTTTTTCAAAAAGGAGTGCCCCGGAGTCGCTTTCTTTGTGGTATGTATATATACATTTGTGTGTTTTATATATATATATATATATATATATATATATATATATATATATATATATATATATAGAATATAGAATTTACTGGTCCCTTTTTTTACCAAATACACATGCAACTGTAATAGCCACAATGCCCTCTTAACTTCTTTAATTCTTTGCTCTTTTTCGGATACGCTTCTCACTTCAAAGCTAGAAGAACCAAGTCCAAAGAAATATTTGAAGAAATTATGATGTCCGGTACCGGTAAACGAACCCAGGTCCCATAATCTGCAACGTGACCTCTGTGTGATTATGGGACCTGGGTTCGTTTTCCGGTACCGGACATCACAATTTCTTCAAAAATTTCTTTGAATTTGGATCTTCAACTTCAGGCGTTGTAGTGACAAGCGTATCCAAAAAAGAGCAGAGAATTCAAGAAGTTCAGAGGGCATGAGGCTATTACAGTTTCATGCATATATATATATCCATATCCATCCCTTCTTATCAAATTCAATTAACCTTGGGAATAACATACACGCAGAGAGAATTATATCTGAAAAATACATCTGCCCTCGGCCAGGATTCAACCTTTACCTTTTGGGTTTGATACAGCTATCTTCATAAATGTGCGGCCCAAACATTAGCTTCGTTACGAGGATAGCATCGACTGTTGATGGATATCTTCCAAATTCTGTATGATTTTTGTTCTCATATTTGTCGTGAAAGTGTTCCGCGTACTGAGTGTCTGTCTAGCAAAATGCCAGTCATCAAGTTTGTAATTAAGTCTGCATTGTAAAGGCATCAAGTTGCATGATGAACGTATGAGTGTTTTTGAGGAGAATGTACCTCGTGATATTTAAATTTCTTATAGAGTTATACAACGCTTGGAAAATAACAGTAAATGAAGATAGCATTATTATAGCTATCAAGGATATTACATCGTTAATTATAATAACATTCGATCGTATATCAAGAAATAATAAAGCACATTGCTATAACGGTTGAATAAAACAAACATTGTAATATCTTGAAAAAAATATACACGAGCGCTTGTAACAAAATCGAAATAAATAAATTACTCTTATCGGCCATATATCAATAACAGCGCTAATTACTGAATTACGTTTATAACTAAAATGCGTAAGTGAATAACCACAGCAATTATTTGTGTGAAATTTACATTTACACAGAACTGGGTTATTCCAGAGCACAATATTTTGAAATCGTGAATTTACTGATTACAATATCAATTATTGTTCAGGCAAAGTTGGGAAGTGCAGTTTACAGACAAGTGATGATGTAGGAAAAATGTGATTGATAACGAGGAAACGCTTACAGAAACAAGTGACACGTATAACAATTTAGAGGATAAAGATAACTCATAATGTTCGTAAAATTGAAATTATTGGAATTTTCAAAGGATGTGAAAAAAGTCTTTATAAAACATTAACTTACAACGTTAGGAATGAAAAGTTTTTGAAACATTCTCCTTCGTGATATTTTTAGTTGCGAATATTATTATTCACAATCGTCGTAGATGAATAAAAATTTACAAACCCTCATTAAGTGGGGGGAAATGCATAATTTAAAGTCGCCGTAGAAAGTTGAATCTAACAATTCACAAATGGTTATTAACTGCAGCAGGCCAATCCAACGCTCGGCATATATTTCGCAAACTCGAAAACAAGACCGTTAAACATACAGAGCTCCGATATGAAGTTGGAAAATATTATAACGCTCGAGTGCCGTTGGTAACATAAGAGCCGGTTCCATTTTTTCTTTCATTTTATAAATCCAGAGTTGGACCAAAAGGGTGAAGGGCTAGAAAGTAGTAGTTGTCAGCATGAAGGTCGTAAACCTGCCACGTAAAAGAAGGACAGTTATAGAAGTAGGGGAAAACGGCAGCAGAAGGAAAATACCAGTTTGTCATGGTTAGTGCTTATATCATTTGATTTACGCTACACAAATTTTGTAGCTTTGTTTCCTTATTTTATTTATTTAGTTTTAATTTTTTTTCCTTGAGTAGCCAGGGAGATACGATGTCGTCTGACCTTTTAAAGATTTTCAGTTTCAAGCGTAAGTTATAACTAAAGTTCAAGCGTTGCTGGAAGGAATGAGGAGATACGTTACCTTTACTAGTTCTATTGTTTGTATAATGCTTAATAACCTGTAGATTGATTGATTGTCTGTGTTACAATATCTCATATTTACGATACAGACTGAGATTCATATGGACTAAGAATCGCTCTACAAATGGATGTGAGACACGAGAGAGAGAGAGAGAGAGAGAGAGAGAGAGAGAGAGAGAGAGAGAGAGAGAGAGAGAGCGCGCCTCTCCCCCCCTATCCCAGATATCTTCAGATGACAGGCAAATCACCAGCAGCCTCAGCCAATATTCAGGCCAAAATGACACACACTCACTTTCGTGTGGTACACGACAGCACGTTTATCATCCTCCCTTTCATTGGATTTCCTTACACACATTCATCCTGCGAACAGGGGGGTCATTTTTTTTAGGCATCCTTATACCCATCTTACATATATTCATTTTCAATGCATAATTTAAAATCGCCGTAAGATGATACAACTCACAGGCCAAAATTTGACACACTCCTTTGTGTGGTACGACAGCACGTTTATCATCCTCCCTTTCATTGGATTTTCCTTACACATTCTCCTGCGAACAGGGGGGTCATTTTTTTTAGGCATCCTTATACCCATCTTACATATATTCATTTTCAATGCATAATTTAAAATCGCCGTAGAGATTGAATACAACAATTCACAAACGGTTTTTATCAACAAACACACACATCTTAGGACATATTCATCCTAAAGACTTTTTTTCCGTTTGGCATCCTAAACTCATTCACCTTGCTCGCTCCCCTGGGTATTCTGTAATACATTAATCCTTCAGACTTTTCTTTATTTGCCCTGCTAAACCCATTCTTCTTACTCTCTCACTACCATGAATGTCTTGGAAGACATTTTTCCTACGTGTACTTTCTTACGGTATTCTTTCGTATTCTAAAAATTTATCTAGCTCTCTTCCTAGAGTATCCTTTATCCCACATGCCCACTTTTGGTATCCTACAACACATGCTTTTGTTCCGCACTTTCCTTTGTATATCTCGTTCACAACTAGTATTCCAGCTGGTTCTTCCTGCATTAGAGCCGCGCCCTTAACAACACTCGTCTGTTCCCCTGCGCCCTTGAGGCGAGAGCGATGCCTCCGACATATTTCCAAGGCCAATTACTAGAGGGCGCTTCCTGCAGCACCGGCAGGAGAGGGCGGGAGGCGTCCTACGTTTGGCTTCACCCGCGTCGGAAATTCTATAATGACGTCCCTTTTGACAGTCGCGGAATAAAATCTTCCCTTCCCTTCTGTGCCCTGAGTGGGATTTGGATGCT
>NC_061105.1:32450634-32573134 GCF_015104395.2 Macrobrachium nipponense
ATAAAAGTACGCAGAGAGAGAGAGAGAGAGAGAGAGAGAGAAGAGAGAGAGAGAGAGAGAGAGAGACTCCCACTGAGAAAGACTCAAAGAGCAATTTTACGCCACTTCTTAATCTCAGTAGCCACTCACAACAATGAGAAAATCCTCCTCTTGTCCCCATTACCCCGTTCTAAATCTCCAGGTATGCGGCAGCTGCCTTCAGCCAAAAGGCACAGGAAGGTAAGGAAGGGTCCTCTCTGCAACGCCAGAGGGCAAGAAGAGCGTTTTCAGAGGCCTTCTTCGCTTGTAGTAAGTCCGTCGCAGGTGGGATTTTGGTTATCTTTGGATGCGTGCTTTTAACCGTATAATGCCAGGTGCTCTCTCTCTCTCTCTCTCTCTCTCTCTTACTGCATGTTCTTTTGAACCTATTCATAAGTGTCAGAGGTTTCAAGATATCACTAAAATTAATTTATTTAAGGCTTAATGAGGCATGTCGTTTTAATACTAACTGCAAGTGAATATAGCTTTTGATTAAATGAAATTACCATTATTCATATAATCATTACTAATATGAATAAGACGACTAGACAAACTGTCAAGAAGGCAATAGCGGACCTGAAAGAAACTGACATCTCGCAATGAAAAATATAACCCTAAGAAAGATTATTTCTTTACTCATTAAAATTATGACCACGACGATTAGGACAGGCTGACAGATAGGCAGCGAAGAGTTATTCACCTATCTTTTGACAGCCGTGCCGGAAGAAATTCCCTTTTGGCCAACTCAATTTTTTCAGTTCGCTCTACGGCACCCAAAAAGTGCTCCAAGAGGACATGCTCTTCTGGCCGCCACTCATCCTCTCTCTCTCTCTCTCTCTCTCTCTCTTCTCTCTCTCTCTCTCTCGTCATTAAGAAAAAATCCCAAAATTAATTTCAGATTCCTTTTAGCGTGGTCAGTTGAAGGACTCTGCAACACGGAGGTCTCAGAGAGACTCAAATTACCGGGACACCTCTTTTTTCCTATCATCTTCTTCCCCCCTTTTTTTTCTTTTTTGGGTTCTGCAACATCCCAAAGCTGTGACAAACTTGAATTGGATGGATACTCGGTGGCACTTCTCTTTCTTGTTGATGAATGTCTGTGTGGCACGGCAGGGAGAAAGTTAAATGAGAAGATGGAGAGGAGAGGCCTCGGAGGAGGACGGAGGAGGAGGAAGAAGAGGAGGAGACAGTCGTTGGAGGAAGAAATGGATGAGGAGAGAGAGAGAGAGAGAGAGAGAGAGAGAGAGAGAGAGAGCGCAATTTACATGGGAAGATGGGTGAAGAGAAAGGATGAAGAGGGGACAAGCACCAACAACTTCATGGTAGAGAGAGAAAGAGAGAGAGAGAGAGAGAGAGAGAGAGAGAGAGAGAGGTGGGGGCGTTATAGACTGATTACCATTCACATGCAATTATAGCGCTTGGGTTCCTCGGTGAATCTTGAACCGTTATTATCCTAATCTGATTTCCCTTTGTGACGGATGTCTTCAAAAGCGTATAGTTATTCGTCATATACAGTGTTTGTATTTTATTAGGTTACTTTAAATATTTATGTATATTGGTTCATTGGAGCTGTTCTATATCGTATTTAAAGATTCACACAGACGCGCGCATGCATATATATATATATATATATATATATATATATATATATATATATATATATATATATATATAATTTATATTTATTAGTGTTCACGAGCGGCGTATGAAGGCAATATGAATGGAGCTACTGCAGTGATATAAGCAAAATCACCTAAATAAAGGGTAAACAGCACACTAAATAAGGATGAGAAGTCCCCAAATACACTTCACTATCATCAAGAGTGTCCGTCATAACTTGTCAGCTGCCAGTTTTATAAAGTTTCACTTGGTACTTTCATGATGTACCAAGGGTCACAGCAGTTATTATATAGTCTTCCCTCAATTCAGCTTACTCTACTGTTTGAAGATGAGCTTTTTGATACGTACTGTACAGCGCTATCAATATACAATGGCACAGATATTAAATATCGGGTAGAACTGAAGTATTGTGGGAAGGAAGGACGTTTATAGTATCTTGCAAACCTGTCTCATCTCTTCATATCTAATTATATTTAGCAGCGCTCTTTTGGTGGATCAGACGACGCCATTGATTGTATCAAGTGGGGCTATTTTATCATATCGCGCCGATAATGAGTCTTCGCATGTCATACTAACATGAAATATCAAGCATCACCTTTATAACGAATGCAATGCTACTCTGTATTAAAGAGAGCCATTAGAGGCTCTAAGCTGCGTCACTGGTATGTGTCTCATGTGGTTTTATCATAACGGTGATAACTATAGTTGATTCACATCAACCGTGCATTTGATGTCTAGGCGAGTACCTTACGACGCTCCTGATTGTCTGTTGATAAGCCAGTCACAGGGCTGCAACTCTCTCTCGAGAGTTCACATGGGTAGGATCTATGTTCCACCTCTCCTGAGGGATACGGCTTTCAAAAGTATCCCTCAGGAGAGGTGGAACATACATCCTGCCTATGTAAACTCTCGAGAGAGACTGAGAGTTTCCAGCCTTGTGATTGGCTTATCAACAGACAATCAGGAGTGTCGTAAGGGACTGGCCTAGACATCAAATGCACGGTTGTTGTGAATCTTCTATAGTGTGAATATGATAAGTGGTTCTTATATAATGTATAAATTGATATGGTACTGAATCAGGTGAAACTGTTATATTGCGTCCAGGAAAAGCTTTACTCTGACCTGGCACGGTTGTAACATTTAACCCGTAACCAAGAACAACTTGAGGTCATGACCCAAGTGGCACCGTTGCGATGAATGAAGTAGCACTCCTATAGCGTATTATAATATACGCAGCTTAACTACGAACAAACATCTTGAAAGCGCTTTGAAGCTGTTCGTGGCTGCGATCTGTGCCTCTTCATCGCGGCGTTAGGCTGGAATTGACAGGACGCAGAAAGGTTTCCATTTTGTGGATTCCCCCGCAAAACTCCTTCCCGGTCTCCCCCTCCCATCCCCTTTGCTTCGTTTGAAGTCCTTTTAAAGGATACAGGTGGTGGGAGGGGGGGTTAGGGCGGGGGTCTATTTTCAGATGAGAAGGAATGGCCGTCGAAGCATGGGCATGGTCGAAGGGAGACACGGCTCCCTTCCCTTCCTTCTTTGCTTCATTCCCTTTTTCTTCCTCTTCCTCCTCCTCTTCCTCTCCATTCAGAGGGCCAAAGGGAAAAACAGTTTGGAAAGAAAGTGCCTGGTAGATTGCTCTAGTATTGCGTGCCTTTGCTGTTTGTTAAAGGCGTTGCTTTAACAAGCTGTGTGGAAGAAGGATGGGGAGTCTGTTGAAATTTGTTTTGAAGTTTTCAGCCATTTTTTTGTTCATTTCTCTTCATGAGCCTTTGCTGAGGATTAGAAAGAACGACACCTTGCGATTTATTGGCAGTAAAGATTCTGATCACCTACAACGAAAATAAGAAAGTGTTCTCGGATGTGTTTGGTGAAAGCTGTTAAAATGGAGGGAAAATGCGTCATTAAATTTACAGCGTTGGGTAAAACCAGACCGTGGGTAAAACTGTCCATTTTATTTTGGATGAAATACAGTATATACACGTTTTCATTCATTTCATTTTTCTTGACGGGATGGAACGGTAGTTGGTAAGGTAGAAGACGGAAAAATTAACCCGGAATTCATTTATTAAACTGAAACGCTAAGATTCTTCGATGTTCATCGAAATATGCACCGTGAACGCAGCCGAAACATCAACAACAAACAAGCAAACTCTGCGCCGAAGTCTCTTGGACGCAGTTAAGTTTTCTGTAAAGCGTAAAATTATATGAGCCGCAGCCCATGAAACTTTCAGCCGTGGCCTGGTGGTGGCCTGTCTTACAGAGTTGCCTGATGCACGATCATAGCTAACTAACCTTAATCTTAAATAAAATAAAAACTACTGAGGCTAGAGGGCTGCAATTTGGTATGTTTGATGATTGGAGAGTGGATGATCAACAAAACAATTTGCAGCCCCCTAGCCTCAGTAGTTTTTAAGATCTGAAGGCGGGAAGAAAAAGTGCGGACGGATAGACAGAGCGATCTCAGTAGTTTTCTTTTACAGAAAACTAAAACTTCATTAGTAAGTGAGCACGGAGGTGGGAATAACGATGTTGTCAAAGACTCGGGGTTCATATGCGCGTTTGCTTCCTCGAAGTTATGGTAACGATTATATTCCTTGCGAGAGGGCTTCTGGCGCGGGCCATCCATGGACATATTCCAGCCCTACCAAACCCATTATACCTCATCTCGGTAGCCCCTTAGGATCTTCCAGCACCTGGAATATTTCCCGTTAGTCTTTTTCTCTCCTATCCAGTGTGTTGATGTTGCCGCCCCCAGAGATATTAGCCAACGGTCTGCAAACTACCCCTTCCCCCCCTCTCCCTTCTCTCCCATTGGCTACTCTCTCCCCACTCCTCTCCTTCGACCCGTTTCCATCCTCCTGATTCTCCCTTTCCTCACTGCGTGGGCTCTTCCAGCAACTCCTTCCACCATCAGCATTCGGCTGTTCCTGTCTCTCTCTCTCTCTCCTCTGAAGTCATTACGTATCCAGTAGTAACAAGCAAATATGTATATTACTTTCTTCGACAAATAGTGCAAACGGAAATTTTATTTACCTATCTTTTTTATCCCCTTTGACTCTGGAACCCGGCCTTCAATGGGATTTCCACTGCGATGGTTGTTGCTGGCTTACATCGTTGATGTGATTTTTCTGTTTTTCATCGAATTTTTTCCCATTTTTTTCAAAAGTGCTCATTCTCGTTCTGTTTCTTAGCCTGTATACCTTGTATCGCGGTGATCATATTGTGTATTTCGTTTTCATATTTTGATCCGGGACGGGTTATCTTTTTGTGTATTATTATTTTGTGTTTTGAGCTGTTCGAGCGCTTTGAGTAATAATGTTGTTATGATGTTTGTTGTGTCTGTTTCTTTTGCATTTTTTCTTTCTTTGTGTGTGTCGAAGCTATGAGCATGTTTTTTTATTAGTGTGTGGTTGTTTTTTTTTCTGTTTTGAACGAAGCCGATTCCTTCTTCTTTTTTTATTTTGTATGGCCCTGCTTAATTTTTTTTTTTAATCATTTTTACCTTTTTTTATCTGTGCTGATCATTTCTGTGTTTATTTTTAGCTGTGGTCTGTGCGCATTATTTCCGGATTCTTATTTTGGTTCGTATTAAGTATTTGTTTTGAGCAATTTTGATTCTCTCTTCTTTGGTCTGTGTTAATTCTTTCTGTATTTCTGCATTTTTCTGCTTATGTTAGCTCATTCTCTACTTAGGTTTCTGTTTTGATATACATGGATTCTTTATTGATGTTTCTTGTACGTTTTAATGTGTTGAAATTTCTGTAGTCGTTTTTTTTTTTGTCTGTTAATTTGTTATGTGTATAGGGTGTTTCTGTGTTATATTAGTTTTGGTCTTTTCTGAGTCTGTCTATATGGATTTTGTAAATTTTTTGTCTGTCCGTTTGTTCTTGTTCCTGCAGTTAATTTCATAAAAGTTTCGTCAACAGCAGAAATAGCAACTGCCAAGCAAAATGTCCCTATTGAGGCCATCACCAACAGAAAAAGTCTAGAGAGTGGGAAAGGGCTGGATAAGACTGCGGCTTGGTCCCAGAGGAAAAGAAATTTTTTATATAGGATTAACGGTATTATGAATCAGGAAAAACAGAGGTAGGAAATCGGTTCCAAAACCTTTGACTGTAAACGCCGCTTTTTTTTTTTTTTTTTTTTAATATACAATGGCCAGTTCATGTTGGTCCAATGCCCCGTAATATTTATCGAACTTGTACCGAAATCTTAAACTCCTGAGATCCTGATGAAACAGTTTCAGGAAGTTCCTGTTGACGGTTACTAAAGGTTCATGCTCTACAGAAAAAAAAAAAAAAAAAAAAAAAAAAAAAAAAAAAAAAAAAAAAAAAGGAAAAAAAAAAAAAAAAAAAAAAAAAAAAAAAAAAAAAAAAAAAAAAAAAAAAAAAAAAAAGGAAGTTAGAAAAAATGCTGACTTCCACAGTTTTCATACTCGATTGATTAAAAATTTTATTATGTGAATGTTTGCTACTTGTAGACAATTTCACGCATGTCTTTTCGACGGAATGCATAAGAATGTATTTTCAATATGAATAATAGGTATATAGTGCCCTGTTAAAATCTGACAAAAAAAAAAACTTGCTATTTCCATAAGATGTATGTGGCAGTGGTTAGTTTGCCGTGGAGTAAGTTGTTTGAATAGATTTTGTGTACACTGAAATTGGGGAAATACTTGAAGGTTTCCTGTAGACAATTTCCCGATTTTTAGAAGTGTTAGGCCTGGTAGGTGAATTTATCATTTATGATCAAGAAATGATTAGGGTTAATGCCATAGTTTAAAGATAATGAATTATTCCCTCTTGATGTGGAAATAGATGCCCGATTTTAATTGTTAAAGGAGGCGCCTAACAGGAATGAGTATTTCATTATGAAAGGAAATGGCATCTCCATTGAGGGTGAGTATCTCATCGCGGGGTTATAATATAGTGAAAGCCGAAGACCCAGACAGACCCTTTTGGTGAAGAACCAGGAGAAAGGAAGTTGGTGATGAAAGAAGAGTTTTGGAAATGAAAGCACTTGGAATGCCGAAATACTTGAGTGTTGGAATTTCACATAGTTCGTACATATGACACGTGTGTCGGGATTTCAAAGAAGAACTTGCGTGCACTAGGGGGGCGTTCATGCGGTGAGGAAGATGACGAATGTCTCGGTTATGAGTGACAATTCCGCGTCTTAGAAGTAGTATATCCCACTTTGAGGGAATTCTGTCCCGGTTATGAGGAAAAATGTCACTCCTGTGTAAATATAAATTTCGCATTCGTGGGGACGGAATGGAAATGCGTCCCTCATGAGGAGAAGGGATCAGCTTATGAGGGAGGACAACTGCCTTAAAAAGCCAATCTTGCCCGAAATCGCTGGCGGAAATTTCCTGATATCATCAGACAACGAGGCTGGAAAATGTCTCTGTGATGAGGCAGAGGAGGAGGAGGAGGAGGAGGAGACTGTTTGGATTTTCTGCTGTTTTCCCCTTCATTTTAACTTTCGGGGAAACTGCAGCGTCGCTTTGCATTTTTTAAAAATATAAGTCGCTCACATGGGAAAATAGCATCTTGTGTTGCTTACTAAACAGGAAAACGATTTATCGCTTTTATTTTCTAAAATGCTTTCACAATAGTTTTAATTTTTTTTAATCACTATCAGAACGATTAAAAAAATCCATAATCAATCACTTTGTATTGTCTTCAAACGCTTCCCCATGAGGCCTGTAACAGATTAAAATACTTTATATTCTTTGTAATCTTCAATTCCCCTACAACATGAATCGTGGAATCCATGAATCCTCTAATAGATAGGTTGTTTGCATTCGCAGAAGTTTCGTTCTTAATCTTGATTAATTGCGTGGGTCTTAATTAGTTTATAGAGTGGGATGACGACTGCTTCAGGAAGCTCCTCTTTAAGTCTGCTTGTGAAGTTCATTTGCAAAGTCGCTGGGTGTGAGAGCAAAAGGGACATTGGAAAACAGTTATACAAACTTTACGAAGAAGGATATTTATTTATGAGCGGGAAATTTTTTAGAAATACAATGATCTTTGAACGAAAGACTGCTAAAGTAAAAGAAAAAATAGTTTAGTTTAAAATCAGGTAAACGAAAGTCTGCTAAAAGAGGACATTGAAATCTACTAATTTAAATTTTACAACGATAGTTATCTATAAAGTATTTTGCTTATGCCTTCAAAAAAAAAAATACACAGTTGTACGGGTATTGTAATTTATGTTAGTGTTTGTTTCAATAAACACAACACACGTCTTAATGAGGAAGTAAATGATTTATAAAATGAACTAAATATAGGCGACCGCTAAATGGTTCCTCTTTCATGCCATTGTCAAAATTTTGGGGGGTAAAAGTAGGAATATTCATTTAGGAAAAAAGAGCCGATTGCGAAATATTAGTAGATACTGAGGTACCTAATTCGCCTTGAAAATTTGTGAACCATTAAGGTTGATTAGTAAAACTTTGTTAAAAATTCTGGTCGTAGTCATCATATTAAGTAAATATACTATTATGAAACATGGAATATCTGTAGGAATTATTCCTGATAGACTCCATTCAGTATTACTGGGAATTGCATTAGAAAGTGAAGATCTTCCCGAAAAGGGGCGATGGTAGTTCTCGCTCGTGGAAACCATAGTGAATGAGACATGCAGGCATAGGTAAACAAACAAGTTAAGTGGAAAGAAATAATCTGAAGATCGAGAGACGAACCACCAGCTAACTCGGGCTGACCTGGAACTAATAATTTTCCAGTGACTGATCCAAACAGTTGTGAAATTTTGGAAAAATGTTTGGTTGGATTATGACGCACTTTCTCCCAGTAAAGTAAGTTTTTCATTTCTAATTCCGTTTCCTAAACAAATTTTTAATGGAATTTCTGTCTATAAATTTTAGGAAACCTTAAAGTCAAGTTTTTATTCCGTGGCCGTTGTGTTTTCTTAGATTTCATTGGTAGATTTCATATATCTCTCTTATATTATTTATCACTGATTAGCAGCTTTTTAAATAATGTGTCTTCTGTTACATCCCTCTACGTGCGCCAACTGTTACTTGCTAGACGTGTAAAGAAAGAGGTACGATTGTCGATTTTTATTTATTTATGGGGAGGGGGGAGGTGATGGGGTCAAATTTTGTTTGGGTCATAATGGAAGGTCTTTTTTCCGTGATAGAAGTCACTGAATAGTCGACAGAAGTTTTTCTAGAAAGGTAGGAAGGCAATGTGACAAGCAAAAGGTAGACCGAAAGACCGAAAAGAGGGCATTGGGGAAGCACTGGGGTAGATAGACCGTTCAGCTTATGTCTTGTTGATAGTTGCTGAGGATAGTATGAACACAGAATCAGAGGCAAAAGAATCAGAAGTTTGCAGGATCAGCGTTTCAAGAATCATGAACAAATACAGTTCCAGTGGTTAAAGAATCGGAAGTACAGAGACTCCTATAGGCAAAGCCATCAGGCATACAAATCAGGGCCAGAAATTCACCGAATTTGAAGAATTTTGTAGAATCGGAGGTAAATTCAGAAGTATCCTGATCCAAGGTAAAAGCGTGAGGAGTTTACAGATACAAACTTTTCTTCTAGGTCTGTTCAAGAAGAGATCGTTAGCCTAAATGATCATATTCAGTTACCCGTCCCGAAGAGCTTCATTGGTGCTACATCACAATAATGAGCTGCATATGTAATTGTCTATATATCATGACATTTTTCCTAAAATAAAGTCAGAAATGCAAATAAATATATCGTTGAAATGTCCACAAGGCTACGGTCATGATATACTTTCAACCGGATTCAAGTTCCTTGCGATGCCCAAATACCAAAATTGCTTAATGAAAGTGTTATCAAGAAATGTTTTTAGTGCAGAGTAATTCCAGAAGATTTTCCAGCGCATATCGAGTGTAAGACAAACCCACCAACGCCGAAATCTCACCTTTCAGACCCCAAGAGCGACACACCCATCACCGCTTCCTAAACGCCTCCCCTTTTGCAACCGCCAAAGAACCTCATTACGTAAATAAACGACAGCTGTTGGGGACTCAATTATGGCGGTGCTACTACGCTTCGTCACACTGTGCAAAGAATAAAAATAAAAGACGCTCTCGTAAGTGAGCGGAGGCTGACTGACACTCCTCCTCCCCCAAAAAAGGAGACACAAGAATTGGAAATGACACCGTGTTAATTACTCGGTTGGCAAGGAGCGATTGTTCAGACGACACAAAACACTTCAATAACAGGTCCTTCCTCCTCTTCCGCCACTAACCCCCCCCCTTTTCCCTCTTCCCTATTCCAGGGGTGTTGTGTGGGAAAAACTAGACTTCTCGGATAATGATGTGTCAATTCATGTGGAGAGAGAGAGAGAGAGAGCCTACACATGAATTAATGAAAAGTGTGCTCAAGAGAGAGAAGCCAAGTTTGTGTGTGCAAGGTAGAAATTTAAGTCAGGTGACCAAGAAAAAAAAAACATTAATCTTGATATCCTTAGGATGGGAGAAATATCCATTATATCTAGTAGAGAGAGAGAGAGAGAGAGAGAGAGAGAGAGAGAGAGAGAGAGAGAGAGAGAGAGAGAGAGAGAGAGAGAGAGAGAGAGTCAGTTCCCCAGGCTCCAACAGCACTTTTTGTTTTTCCCTTTGAGATTAGAGCTAATGAATCTGACGGCATCGGGGGAGGTTACACCTAGTGAAGGTTCTCTGTTATTACATTTACGTGATGACGAAATTAATAGAAAGGCGTGATGTTCTTACGCCTCCCTCGGCCTCTGATGGTTGTTATCTGCGAAATATGTCTCGCGAGACGTTATTAAATGCCCCGACAGGATGCTCTCAGAAAGGAAAAGTAGAGGAGAATATCTCTCTCTCTCTCTCTCTCTCTCTCTCTCTCTCTCTCTCTCTCTCTCTCTCTCTCTCTCTTCCTGGCAAAGAAAATCCTTTAATTTAATCATTCATTAGCAGTATTCTTTTGTCATTTCTCTTGTTAATTATAGTCAATCTTTCCAAAAAAGTATACAAATTTTCTCTCTCTCTTTCGTAGCCCGGTGGTATCGCGTCTAGCTCACAACTGGGCGGCCTTTGTTCGAATCTTTTACCGGACGAATGGGCGCGTTCCCTAAAGTCCAGTGCTGCTGCTGATAACCTCAACTTTGAATTCTGTACTTCGTTAATATTCGACTGTACTAGGTTGCATTCAGGTGTCGAGAAAAGGAAAGCAAAAATTCTAGATTTGAGGGCTCATTGCTGTTTTCAAGTTTATACGATCGAAATTGGAAGGCCTGGACGACGTACTCTTCACCCAACTAGTTATTTTTTTCACAATTTCCAATGTTTTCATCATCTCTCTCTCTCTCTCTCCTCTCTCTCTCTCTCTCTTTCTCTCTAAAAAAAAAATATATTTACCAATATTTTAGCCCCGTTTTAAAGTTTTTCATATTTAACATTTTAATATGATAACAATAATGCTTTGTGTATATATCATAATTTAACTAATACATTTAGTTTAAAATCTTAAAACGATTAACAGAATTTTGTAACCCACTTTACCAATTTTTTTTTTTTTAGAGTATTATGACTAACATGTACTTTGCCGTTACTTTTGTATTTGTAATGAAGCTTTCGAGATCCCCAGAGAAGCAGAGGTACCTCAGACAGTTCTTAACAATTTGAACAATATTTCACATATATTCCATTTCCATTGTATACTTTGATCTCGCCCAAAAGAAGTCTATTATTGTCTGATTTCACAAGTATACACGTGTATATAGGAGAGAGAGAGAGAGAGAGAGAGAGAGAGAGAGAGAGAGAGAGAGACTGACTTTCCAGTAGCTTCGTTAATAGCGTCTGCTCAATTCCCTTTTACCAACAGATTGAAATGGATGTTTGAGGCAACGAAATGTAATTGAAATCTCCCCGAGCCGGGATGAAAGATACCCTCAGTATATCCGTATCAAATTGTATTATGAAAGGGTTATATCGTATGCCATTTAATCTGCGGCAATCAGAGTATTAGCCTCCATTAACAAGCTACTCTATCGGATGTTCTGCATTTGGGTTTTTTTTTTTTCTAATTTTTAGCGGTTACTTCGCCTTTTATTGGGCTCATTTCAATTAAGGAAATTGGTCGAATACCTTCACCTGTCGGAATAGAACACCCAAAGCCTCTCTCTCTCTCTCTCTCTCTCTCTCTCTCTCTCTCTCTCTCTCTCTCTCTCTCTCGTTTTAAGTACTGCTCATTACTGTCCGCTTCTCCATTTCTCTCTCTACGTTGTTGAAAATACTAGAGTTTCCTATAACCAGCAAGAGTCTTGCGTTTGTTCCTATGGAAAGTCTGAAGCGATTCAGACCCATATCCAGAAAACTGGTTGCGGCTTTGCTGACACATTAATAAATTAAGTATATACTTGGTTATTAGCCGACTTTTGTGTGTGACCTTTGTTCTGTTGGGAGAGAGAGAGAGAGAGAGAGAGGAGAGGGACAGAGGAGGAGAGAGAGAGACGAGAGAGAGAGGAGGAGAGCCGATCGAAGAGGAGCCAATTCGAACCAAATAAATAAATAAACTGGAAGGCCGCTCAGCATGGTCTTCGTACCTTCATAGATGATACTCACTATACATTATGTAATATATATATATATATATATATATATATATATATATTATATATATATATATTTATATATACATATATATATAAAGATACATTTCCATTTCGTTATTATTCACCATCGAAACAATTATGCAAATACGCAGAGTCTCAACAATTCATGAGATATTGGCACTGGACTGAACTGAAATGTTCATCTTTAAGTATTGGTAGAAAAATCTGCCAGTATTCCTGGAACGCTGCGCTCCCCTCTTGGGTTCACCGAGCTTCAACTTATTGGTGTAATTTGTAATGAGCTTGTCATGTAGTAATAAGAATACGTAATTGGAGACGTGTAAATATATATATATATATATATGATTATATATATATATATATATATATATATATATATATATATATATATGTGTGTGTGTGTGTGTGTGTGTGTGTGTGTGTATGTATGTGTGTGCGCGCATGGGTATGTATGTTTTCTTACTGTAATTTATAAAAAAAATCCATATTAATCTTTTCACAAACTGCAAACTTGACTAATTACACACATACACCAGCGCGCACGCAGATGTATGTATATTGTATGTGTATGATGGGTAAAACTACACTTAAGTTATAGATTCGAAGCACTTTTAAGTACGAGCGATTTTCTTTTTTATTTTGTTTGATTGAAAATAAACTAAAATACACAACCCTGGTAAAGCCAACTAGGCTCTGCAAGGCATGTGTTAATAGGGAGGTTGAATATTTTGGGAAATATTTTACATTATATTCCCAGAGGCGTTGACGTAAGAACTCTTAAAAAAAAAAAAGATTTTATTGAATTGTAAGTGTATTGGTAAACTGTATAATCATTGTGAACTTGTAGCAATTAAGCAAAATTGATAACGTGAAAAACAAACAGTCAGTAGACTTCTTGCCTTGAACCCGAAATGTCAGATGTTAGAATCGCCACTGGGGACGTTGTACGAAAACCTACTCGACTCGTATTTTCACCCACGACTCCGTATATTCGACATTTGACATTTGTATTAACTTACGAAAAGGGCTGTCTTTTATTTCACTTTTGCATTGTTTCTTATAGTATTATGTCACCATTTTGTTTTAGTTTTTGTGATCATTTAATTTTTTCTGAAAGGGCAGAGAACTTGCTCTATTTTCATATTCTAACTCTAATTATTATTATTATTACTATTATTATTATTATTATTATTATTATTATTATTATTATTATTATTAGAAGATAACCCCTTATATAATGTAACAAGCCACAGGGGCCATTGACTTGAAATTCTAGCAAAGAATTTGGTGATTATTTGAAAGAAATTACAGAAGGTATCAGAAAATATGGAAATAATAGATCAGTTATAAAGAAAAGGGGAAAAAATATAGAATTATAAATTAATAGATAAGGAGGTAAAAAGGCAAATAAAGATTAAAATACAAGTTTATTGCAAGGCAGTAATGCATTGCTTCTTAGTTTGAACTTTAATTGCGCATCATCTTCAGGAAGACTTCCACAGTCCAAGAGTGTGAGGAACTAAAGACACCCTGGATCTGAGAAGTTCTACAGCGAGGCACATTTACTGCATATTGGTGCTGCTGTTAAGCAAATCTGGTCGCTCTCGGCGGAAAAAGAGGATCAGAGACCAATTGTGATCACAAAACCTATCAATCTGAACCACTATCTAAAAAGAGATAAATCTTTGGCAAAAGCTAACATCCACACCGGATATAGGTATCCCGCGTGATTTGTGTTAAAATATTTTCAAGAAGATAATAATTATAATATATCTACTTCCTCAAGGAACGCAAAATGCAATCTTAACAATTATGCAACAACATCTACTACTATTACTACTACTACAGATAGTAATACAACAACTACTACTTCTACTGGTAATAATAAAAATTAATGTAATCATAGCGTCGAGGTCCTTGGAAACTAAATATTAGGGATGCAAAATATGGAAAATGTTTAGATATTGTCTTTTGGGTTTGAACCTTTATCTTCAGTGTATAAAATTATGTGGAGAGAGAGAGAGAGAGAGAGAGAGAGAGAGAGAGAGAGAGAGGTGGATCATATTCTTTACCAGTATTACAGGTTTCACCACGATATGTCATTCCGATATTCAATATGTAACTGCACACTTGCACAGATTATAAGCTTTCAGTCACATAATAGAAACTATGTACATATGATAATATATTATAGTGTGTGTGTGTGTGTGCGCGCGTGCGCGCGATTGGGTGCGAGTTCGGAGGTTTTTTATTTTTAGCCATTTTGATTTTTATCTGCTTAGAATTTCCGTCTCACACGGGTACGGAGATAATCATATAATAACATAAATTGTATTGCCTATGACTGTTTTTTAAGTTCAGTTTAACGTCATTTTTGTCGCAGTTTAATATATTTTCCGTCTTAAAAGTAACTATTTGTGCATGGAATATTTGCAGATGCGTGTATGTATATTGTGAATGGTTAGCCGCAAAAACTCGTTACATCGAATTCACATAAAAAGTAGGGGTAGTGTATATATATATATATATATATATATATATATATATATATATATGTGTGTGTGTGTGTGTGTGTGTCTGTGTGTGTGGGGTTATGACATAATACTATTGAGCATGACCATTGTAAGTGGTTCTGGCGCATACTCTCTGCCCCTGCAAGCAGCAGTACTAGCCTCCACCAGATGGAAGGCGTGTTGCTGCCCTCAGGCATATTGTGGTATGCGATAGATTTCGGTAACTCGCTCTCTCTTTCATATTTCTTCAGTCATTGCTACTGTATGCTTTATGTTTGTTAGGGTAAGTTTTAAACACTTCTTTGAAGAGCCTAAATGAAATTTATTCAGTTCAATATTGTCAATGATCTTTGGCTGTCAGGCTTCAGAATTGAACCAGAATTCTTAGATATAGTCAGAGATTTACATTTTCCTGGAATGCAAGAAGCGATTGGTACAGAGGCTGTACTACAGAGAGAGAGAGAGAGAGAGGAGAGAGAGAGAGAGAGAGAGAGAGAGTTGAATTCTTTGTTATCGGATGTCCTAAGGACTTTTCCAGCTAGGAGATATTCTTGGGCGGAAATGTCCTTTTCCAGCCGTTGTTCATATGCTGGCACAGGAGCTGGAAGCTCTCGGCAATGTTACGATTACAAGTGACGATGGTGGTGGGACGCGGGAGAGGGGCGGGGGGGGGGGGGTGTTAGTTTGAATGAGTTGGATCATTCTGATAGAAATATTATGATAACTTTTCTTGTGTATTTATACCTTGACCTTCTGAATAATTAATTTTCTTCTGTGTGTAAGAGAGAGAGAGAGAGAGAGAGAGAGAAGTTACGGACGTGCGTGAAGGAAAGCCAAAGACAGGTGTTTTGGGGGTGGGTGAGGATGGCGTGGGCGGGTGGGGGGGGGGGGGGGTTTGTGATATGGTTGAGGGATGGGAGGAAGAATTGGAAAATGTGGCTCCCACAGATGTCAGTTTCTCCCTCGGGTCAGCCTATTGTGGAAACCTAAGGGCAAACACGTGGTTTAGAATTCTTTCTCTCTCTCTCTCTCTCTCTCTCACTCTCTCTCTCTCTAATAAAAATATTTTCTATTTTGATACATATCCTAACTTTCCCTTTCATTAGAGATGGAAAATGAACAGTTTAACTATACTGAAAGTATATCGCAGCGTCGCTCAGTATCTCTCTCTCTCTCTCTCTCTCTCTCTCTCTCTCTCTCTCATACACATACACACAGTGAAGTGCACGATAACTTGACAATGACATATTTGTCTTATTTCTTTTTATATCTGTAAAATTTTCCTTATTTAACTCTTAGTACAGCGAATAAGGATTATGACTTAATATATTAAGTAGAGAGAATATTGGCATAATAATGCTAAACTAGAGTGAAATAAAGAGAAAGGGAGATAGAAAGTATTGTGTGTGTGTGTGTGAGAGAGAGAGAGAGAGAGAGAGAGAGAGAGAGAGAGAAGAGAGTAAGTTGAAATTATACAGGATGCCCTTTAGAGAAGCTAAAATATGTCGGATTAATACATGTTTGGGCCTATAACTACGTTGTTTCTATTGATATAGACCGACAGATTGATAACCCAGTACTTATTACTTCCGTACATACTTATCTTACTTTGTGGACCATCTACTGAATTATATGTAATATATATATATACACATGTATGTATGTATGCATGTTGGTGTATGTATCGTCGTGAATTATCAAGAAAAATTTAAATTTTAAGATTACCCTAAATACTTACCATACAATATCAAGTGTATTTCATTTATATGCTAGTTAGATATCATCCTGGGCCTCATGCCAGCAGGATATCGATCTCCCTATGGGAATGGATGCCTCATGTTTGGAATATTACATTATGTGTTCCACATTATTATTGGATCCTTATATTTCTCTTCCGAAATCTGTTAAATAACAGTTGATTTCCGTAAGTATTATCTTTGGAGCCAATACTGTGTTTAAACGACCAATATATGTTTTTACAGATTTTCATTGGTGAGTAGCAGTTACTGTGGACTTGCCTATTTTGAATCACTTTAAATTTCTGTACATTATTCATTTTACTGTTTATTTCACTAAGAGATCGTGAGGTCACTCAAACATTTTATGAAAGTGCTTAGGAGCTATATATGTGTTCTCGATCTTTCTATTCAGAATTTACTACTGACTTTAGTTTTGTTTGGTGTTTTAAGTTTTGAATATTTAACTGAGTTCATTTAGGTTTAGTCCCTTAAAATTTTGTAAATCATTTGATTACTTTTCAGATGTTTTTCTCTCTCTCTCTCTCTCTCTCTCTCTCTCATCTATTATATATATTAATATATATTCTAACTTATATATATCATATATAGATAGATATATATTATATATATATATATATATATTTTTATATATATATATATATATATATATATATATAAATTATAATAATATATGTGTGTGTGTGTGTGTAAACCCGTACACAGTATGAAGTCTTCCTGTATTTTTTCTATTAGGTGAAATGAATCCTTTAATCTGAAACGCGCTGCAATAAAAACTTTTGCTATTTTACAACCGTTTATTGCATACATTAATGTAAAGAAGGGGGAAGGATTGTGTTGTGAAGCTGTCATTTATGTATATATTATTAAGAAAGTGGATTGAACTTTGGCGTTTTAATTTATCGCTCGAATGACGTCAGTGATGATATGGATTGGATTAAGATACGACGGTAGAAGTGACCATCAAATGTATGTGTATGCAGGCGATATGTACGTACATATGTATTCATTCTCGTCTTTTGAATATTTCCATCAAGAACAATTTCAGTAAGCATTCCACTGCGAGAATAAGAAATTTTTCATTAGCATAACTATTCAGACAATCCTTAGTAGTATGTGAAGAATCCGTAGAGTTTTCATTCCCTAATGAAAGTCAAATGTTTGCCCTTTTCTCTTATAAAGTTGTTGGGTGGATTTGGCGCGGATCTCGCCAAAGGAAGTTTTCACTCGGATTAAGTTTAACGTGTTTGATAGCTGAAAATGGAGGTTACGTAATCCCAGGGGGAAGTTTCGAGTACTTCCGACGGTCTCTCTCTCTCTCTCTCTCTCCTTCGCTTTTTATTAGTTTACCAAAATCACGTTATGAGGGAAGGGGAAACTTTGTCAGATTTTCCTTGGATAATTTTGATATCATTCGCAATTTGGGTCACGGATTTTAGATTTGTGTTATTTTATATATATTTTTTTCTCTCAAATGATATACGAAAGCTGTGTTGTTTTCTCAAGTTATTATTAGACATTTAATTAAAAGAAATTTACATGGCCTATATTAACCTTCACCGGTAAAAATGAAACTCGCCATGGTTGTGGAGTACCCAAGGTAGGCAAGTTTGGTGGTCATTAATAATTACTCCCGCGAAAAAAATAACAATAGCTCTGGAATATGTTTTCTAAGTAGACACAAAGTACTATCAACCAAATAACATTGAATTTAGATATTTAGGCTAGGTTCGGCCGCCTTGGGTTAACTCAATTCGTTTTTCTACTGTAACGGAACATTAACAAATATTGACTCATTTTTCCAAAGTAACAATAATTAGCATCGTCCCTCACACCAAACATTACAGGTCCCGACTCCCCAAAAATGCCCTAAGGCCAATATGTTTAAGTCTGCGGGTTTTGTAATCCAAGTTTCATCCTGTCTAGTCCTGACTTGTTCTCTCCCCACCCCTCACCCCCTCACCCTCGGGGCTTAATGTGGCTCAGATGATGATCATACATACGCGGAAGGGGAACTTAAAAGGGGAAGGAAAAAGTTATTTTGTGGAATAAATATGCAGACACGGTATTTACCGTTTGTATATTCATACACTGGCTTTTATGCTTTTTTTCCCTTTGTTTTTGTTAGGTGTTAATATAGGTGCATTTGCGTTTATTGTGATCGTATGCTGCACAAGTCCAAATATATATATATATATATATATATATATATATATATATATATATATATATATATATATATAGCACCTGTTTATGCCTAGAAGTCATACGCTTCAAAAATTACACATGTGCGCGCGCTGCATTCATAAGAAGGATCCCAATACAATTCCTCCATCTTTATTTTTCCTCTCTAGATAATACTTTACAGTTCACGTTTCATTTAACACGAAATTGAGGAGGGATTCGACTGCTGCGAGGCCTTGAATAGTTAATAGCCTGACTGGGAACGTTTCAAGGTACAAAAAGAAATTTGTTGTTCTTTTCCTTCCCCCAAAGATAAAAAAAAAAAAAAAAAAAAAAAAAAAAAAAAAAAAAAAAAAAAAAAAAAAAAAAAAAGAGGATTGTAGCATCTGAACTGCGTGAAGTTTAATTAAATTTAAAGCTTTCGGTTTCCTCACACCGACGATGGCAGAAAGGCTGCTACGTTGGTTGAGATTATTGAGAATTGTTTATTGGCCTTTATGTTTGTTAATTGTTAGAAAAATTACTTACTGCAGAAATGTATGATTAAATTGACATACGAATTTTATTACGCGGCTTACACGACTATTGTGTGTATTCTGTGTTGCAAATTATTCTTCCTTTTGGATTAAAAACAAGTTACTTCAATGAAATTAAAAGGTATGACACGAATTGACAACGTTCATATAAATTAAAAGCATGTGACAAACATATAAACATGAATATGCAAACATATTGTTAAAAGATGTAAAACAATCCTGAAATACACTGTGTAATTAGATTGTACTGGTGACATTCACCAACTCAAACTCAAAAGTACTGTAATAGTATCCCAAATGCCCTCAATACAGTTTCCCATTTCGTAATAGTTTCGGAAACGCTTCCCACTGAAAGCCTTGCAATCCGAAACAGAAATGACGAAAAACTCGAAGACGGGAGGAATACGAAGTGCTCCATCACTGCACTAACGTATAAAGCATGGAAGTAGGAACTGCACTTATTTAATCACTAGTAGTGAAAGTGTCTCAGGATGTTTCTAAGCTGGGCTTTAAGGAGTGAGAGGGGAAGCGAGAATTAAATCCTTTATCATTATAACAAAAATGATAAAGCGATGAAGTTAACTTGAAGTTTGTATGTATGTAATTTTATATATACATTGTATATTATATATATGTGTGTGTATATATGTAAGATAACTGTCATATTAGATTGAGTTTAGGTGTGAAGAAGGATCTCGAACAATAATACGAGACATAAGGTTTTGTCGTACAGGCATATCTAGTGTGAGAAATACTCTACTTGCCAAAATTGTCCTAACTGAGAAAAGGATCGAAGGACACCGGTGTTATTAACATAGAAAGAGTATCCATACGGGCAAGTCCTACACTTAACATACGATGCATTTAAGCCCAGACCATTAAGTTACTGGTAGCTCATTACCTTAAGTCCGTGGATGATATGATTGCAATGATCTTGGGGGACGTAATCACTGATGGCCACAACGAGGCCATTATAGCCCCCGTCCACTAGGGCCAGGTCACCACGGTAGGCCGAGACTTGGCCACCGAAATGACCGAGTAGTGTCACTAACACTCCTATGGACGCGATCATCTTCCGTCCGGTAATCCACATCTTACGTTAAATTCTAGAGTTTTGTATAAAACACTTGCATGAAACCAGTGACGTATTGGCACATCGAAATAAGACTCACAATTATTTTGTTATTTTTTTTTTTTTATCTCACAGTATCTCGCGTAGAGGTTAATTTCCAGAAGCGATCGTTAATCACTCATTACACTTTTTTGCAATAAAGCACAATCCATGTTAAGAATCCTTGGCGGGTAATCGAACCAGAAACTTTTCTTCGTCGTTGGCGTCTTGTCTATAGAAGGAAGCTCCTCGAAGGGCAGCCTTATGGCGACCGTAAGGGGTTGTCGTAAGGAGCCTGGCGAGAGGAGACGAGAGAGGAGCAGAGACCGAGAGACAACGATCTCTCCTAGATGCCCTTTCAACAAGTACTGAGTCTCGGTTTGGCAGGATACGGAGGACGAACCACGGAACTGAGCCGAGTGAGCTCTCTCTCTCTCTCTCTTTCTCTCTCTCTGCTGGAGCCTCACGCTCCGCCCCCTTCCTTCTTTCACCCCCCACTCCTTGTCCTCCTTTGCCTCCTCCTTCTCCCTCATTTTCGGCCATCATAGACAGTGCACACACACACACACACGTACACACTCAAATCTTTTTCTTGGAAGTTCCATGGACATGTCCGAAATACATGACAGTATCCCTTCCTTGTTTCAATAGATGTAATGTCAGTTTTAGGTTAATAAAAAAATTGCTACGACTAATTAGCATTGTGAAATTGGGTCAAGTTTGCCGGGACAAACATCCCAATTTGGAATGATCTTTCCCAAATGGGAAGTAACAGCGTTGATTTCTTTGTTACGATATACAGTATACGAGAAGCCATGTAGTTAGGGACAAGGTCTAAAGAGTATATGTTCCTGCTAGGTTGGTATGCATTCCTTCCGGACCATGTTTATTACCAGTGTACTTCGAGTGGATATCTTATGTTTATAATAGCGACACACACACACACACACACACACACACACACACACACATATATATATATATATATATATATATATATATATATATATATATGGTATATTGATGTGTTTATGCGTAAATTTTATCAACTTACACGCGTAACCTTTTTTATATTAAAAATATTAAGACAAACATTGATTATTCATTTCATATACCTATCGAATAAGTTACACCTAAGGGGAATTAAACGTTAAACATGACCTTAACCAACTGGCTATCAAGTTATATATATATATATATATATATATATATATATATATATATATATATGTATATATACTATATATATGTGTGTGGGTATATCTTTCTCTATTGGTTATATTTTACCAATTACACTGACCCAACGCTTGATCGTAAGGCCTCAATTTCAGTATTAGTCAATTTATATATCCATGCACAGTGGTGTAGTTATATCATGTATCAAGGGAGAGAGAGAGAGAGAGAGAGAGAGAGAGAGAGAGAGAGAGAGAGCGAAGTTAATTCCATCTTCAAATGAGTTTGCCGGTCGTTAGATATTTTAATTAGATTTAATGTAATGCTTAATTACTCCGTGAAAGAAAGATGCCCTTTATGGTGCAACTCATGAAGACCATCTTCTCGTGTTAAGACTCGAAATTTTAAGAAATGCCTCCTACGTATTCATGTTGGGGCTTTGAGCGGGAGGAGGAGGAGGAGGAGGAGGAGAAAGACGGAGCTTTGTCGGTGTTTGAGGAAAAAGTAAATGAGATAGAGAGAGGAGGGGGGAGGGCGGAGTAGGTGGAAAAAGAGAAGAATCTCGAAATTTCAATAAATTACTAGTGTTTATTCGTGCGGGGGCTTTGAGGAGGAGTTTGGGGTTTTGCTAGTGCTGGAGGTAGAGAGAGAGAGAGAGTGAGAGAGAGAGAGAGAGAGATGACAGACGAGAATAATATACGAAGAAGAAAAAGAGCAACAAGGTTCAAGATTTTAAAAAGGGTTCTCTCTTTTTCTTCTTTGGTTTCGGCATCAAGGAGGATTTTGACGTTTTGTTAGTTTTACTGATAATGAAGAAGAAGAAAAGTTTCAAGTTAAAACTTTAAATCTTGAAAAAGGCTATACCCCCTTCCTTGTGCTAGAGCTTTTGTGAATGAGGTTTGAGTTATAGTTGTAGTTTGAGACGGAGGAGGAATAAGTTGTAGTTTGAAACGAAAGGAGAAATAAGTGACTGGGAAGAGAGAAAACCGCGAAGATTAGAAGAATTTCAAATCAAAACCATTCATGTTCAAGAAGCACTCCATACTTGTTCGTGTTGGGACTTTGAAGTAGAGCTTGATATTGGGCTTTTGAAGTGGTTGGTGGAAATGACGATAAAGAAGGAATGTGTAATAATGATAGAAACTTGAGAATGGAGTTGTTTAGTTGTTTCTTTGTTGGTGAAAGAGGAGGGGAAAAGCAACAGTAGCAATAAAACAAAAAAAAAAAATTAAGGTAAACAACACTCTAGGTACAGCCTGAATTTTTCAAAGAGAACGTTTCCTTGCTGCTGATAGGACCCAGGAGGAGACAGTGGAATGAGAAAAACAGCGGGAGAAAGAGTAAGTAGAAAAGGAGTAACCAGAGGAAGAGGTGGCAAAGGGAGGGGAAGAGGCATGTTCATAATTTTGAATTATTATAATTTTTTATGCCAGGACTTGCGGTTCATGTTTTGATAATAGAAAAGGTGGTAGGTGGCTTGATGGTGTTGGTGGGGGGTGGCGGGTGGGGCCATTTAAATGTTTATTGCTCGAGTATAAGATAATATGTTAATATTGTTAGTGATGTTTGGAGTTGTTGATGTAAGGTTCCAGACGCGCATGACTGGAAAATTTGTTGATGTTGATGTTTCCTATGAAAGTAACTACGATGATGAACTTGAAAAAAACGACCATCTGTTGATGTCGCTATTGAGAATAGGGAAATCTGTAATTAATAATGTCAGAAAGATTAAAGAACGGACATGCCTGATGACAGTTCTTAGTTGTAGAGGGGACGGCATACAGGGGTTGGGTGGGGCGAGATAGTTGGAGAAAATGGAAGAACGAAGAGAAGGGGAGGCATGCCTTGAGGTTATTATAGTGGGATGTCCTTTCCAAAAGACCTTGATGACGAAGTGAGGCTCTTCAAGGGGAGGAGCTTCTGGGAGAAAGGCGCTCCCGAATGGTGCTGCCCTCTTGCGGCGGGGGAGATCAAGGCGGGCTAACGACTATCATGATATTGTTCAATAACTCGTTATCATTAATTTACCTTGAAATTATGGCATAGTAATGATATGTACTATTTATATTGGCCGCATCTTTTATTATATAAATGTTTTGTTTGTATCTATCTCTATTTACCTTTGTCTCTTTCACTTGAGGTAAGTGATGCCTTTCATGTAGGGATTTATTAATTCAGTTTATTTGTCTCTAAGACCGTATAATCAGTTGTGTTTTCGTAGAATTTTATTCAATTACGCTAAGGATTGATTGCAGCTGCCTATTGACGAGAAGATAGATTTTTTATTTGTTGTATGGAGTTAAAAAACATCCCATGACTTTACTTGAGTGATATTATTAACTTATTTAGTCCACATCTTTATAATTGGGCAGACTTGTACAGTTCACTGATCAAAGTAAGACATCCGAGGCTGTTTGGGTAGATGCTTGATGACCACTGTATTTTCATCCTAAAACATGTCAGGTCAAAATTGATGAAAATCTTTGGGCATGCTGATTGAATGAAATACAAGGTAGTTGACGTCTGATGACCTCTTCCAACCTATCTTTTCCTGCAAATATGCTTGAACCGTCTCTGTCGTATCAAAATGCCCGTGTTGTTAAGTCGAGATTTTCCTATATTATAAGGTCATTGTTATTATTCGGAACGATCTAACACTCACTTAAGACCATTCATCCGGAAAAAATCTTCCGTGCGTGTAAGATCAGAATAACGTATAATAATAATATAAGAAGAAGAAGAAGAAGAAGAAGAAGAAGAAGTAAATATTCATAAGAAAGTTGTCAGGAATAGTATCTTAGTAAATAGAAATAAATATTTTTAATATACAGCTTAACAAATGTACTTGTATATCATGTGTTGATGTTGATTTTTTTTTATGCTGTCAAAACATTCTTTAGAATAGGCCCTAATTATTATAAAAAAAAAAATATGTGTGAATAATGCAGCAGTGTGAACACAAACAACAAAACTGACTTTCCTAACAAAATTCCAGTTGGATGCTCTTATCTAATGCTCTTATCCAATGCTCTTATTTAACCCAAGGCAAGGAAGTGGGTGGGTCTTCACCCCTCGGAGACTGAACTGGTCTATCGGACTTTTCCATGTTTGAGAACACGGAGACAATGAGAGAACTCAAAAGTTTGGCATAAGATTGATAACAACAGCGATCGAATCATTTATTTCGAGGCTTACTGGTTTCTACAGAGTAATTGTGGGAGAGGATCTGTCTAAGACTTGTCAGCGCGTTGCTCACACAGATTGAAGTGGCTTCAACGAGATTTTAAATTCTGTCTATTAATATTTTTCAACAATGTGCTTTCCAATGGAAGCTCTTAAGTCCGAAAGGCAGTGAACGGAGAGATTCTTCTTCTCAAATGGAATTCGAAGTGAGGCGATGAAGTTTAGCTAGCGTTTAGACAATATTATCTATGCCTAAGGGATAACTTCAGTTCTCTATGCTGCAAGGGTTCAAATCCTACCTGGCAAGAGGTTATCTGCTTATATTCCTCCTCATTTTAGTGATTTCTTTTGAATACATGTTCAGAATGTTAGGAAATACTATAATGATACAATAAAGTTGTGAGTGCAACTAGAAGACTTTCTCCCTCGCTCTTTTTCACAAGAGTATATCAATATAACTGATTATAATATATATATATATATATATATATATATATATATATATATATAGTATATATATATAATATATATATATATATATATATATATATATATATATATATATATATATATAATATATATATTTTATATATATATATATATATATATATATATATATATATATATATATATATATATATATCCTTCCTCTTCTATGTATGTGTTGTGTGGAGAGTTAGTGAGGTGAGAAATGTGGAGGTCCATGAAAGAGGCTCTTGTAGGTGTAAGGATGATCAGGGTATTTTGAGATGGTTTGGTCATGTCACAAGAGTGGACGATGATAGGTTGGTGAAAGAAATGAATAATACAAAAGTTTAAAGGCGAAAAATAAGAGGAACACCTAGTGATGGTGTGAAAGGGCCAATGGAGAAGGATTGCTTATGTTGTAGAAGAATGACTGCACAGGGGTTCACCCAAGATTCAGCAGTTGAAGCATGAATGTATAGCCGTGGAGGTAGTGTTTTTATTTGTGGGGACACCCCTCACCTTAAGGGAAACCGGTTAATTTATAAAATATTTGTATTCCTACCTATCTGCATTCTTGCAAACCCTTTACCAGCTGCATGTATATATATGCCATTCTGAGCATGTGCTGTACCTTTTGCATCTGTCTGCTTGGTTAGCAAATCCTGCCAGAAAATACTCCTCATGGGGCTGAGAAAAGACTGGATCCCTCGTCCGTAAGGGATTTTTCCCCATTCATTGGGTTATGCATGGAATGTGAACAACATCCTTCTCATTTGCAATTCTTGGGGTAGCACGGAGGTCCCACCGATAAAGAGAGAGGAAAAGTAAGGTTTTCCAAATGGTCTTGTCACGTAACCATGCATGCTCGGGTATGGCAGAGTCAATACAGGTGGGCTTTGTAAGTGCTTCGCTCAGTTCCATGCATGCATATTTATTTCGATACCGGTACATTATTATAAATTGGGAATTTCTCTCTCTCTCTCTCTCTCTCTCTCTCTCTCTCTCTCTCTCTCTCTCTCTCTCTCTCTCTCTCTCTACGGTTGTGTATATAAATTTGAATACGAGCACGTCATTAATGAACTTTAAATTCGCGATAGTCCTCATACTTGCAGAAATATGTAGGTGCAAGAGCCGTGCTGTCATATGGGCAACTGAATCCAAATCACCATCCCATGAGAGACCAAACACACACATCTATATATATATATTATATATAATATATATATATATATATATATATATATATATCTGTATATATATATATATATATATATATATATATATATATATCAGGGTGGTTGGGATAATGCTACATTCGTTTGATTACCAATACTATTACCGTGGGAGTACAGCAAAAAGCAAATAAATAAATAAATAAGTAAAATAAATAAAATTAAAAAAAATTAAAAATCCCCCATAAAACTAGTTATGCAAGAAAACAATTATAGATAGTTTGTGCCCCGAAGATGTGTTAAAAATGGCTTCAGCTAATAAATAATATACATACATATATATTATATCTCATAGAAATCTTATCATATATAATAATATAATATATATATATATTAATATCTATATACATACATACTTATATATATATATATATATAATATATATATATATATATATATATATATATTATATATATATGTATGCATGTATGTATAATCACGTATACACGTTACGGTTTGCGTGTTTTTTCTTTTGAGTATACTTAACCACAAAGTTTGTTTGCTGACCCAGCTAATGCATTTGGATATTTGTACAAATATTTTTCTTGCTGGCGGAACCATCGTGTGTCAACGACTCGGGTCAATAGAATAGGTGGGAGGTGGATATAAATTGAACTCTCTCTCTCTCTCTCTCTCTCTCTCTCTCTCTCTCCTTCCTTTAAAACGAAATTGTATTGTGTTCTGGCATTTTTTGGTTAGTTGATTATAATTGTTAAATTACTATTATTGTTGTTGTTGTTGTTGTTGTTGTTGTTGTTGTTGTTATTGTTGTTGTTGTTGTTGTTGACACCAAAATGTAGTCAAACGCTCATGTAACAGATAAAAATGCAACTTAACTGACCTGTCATACTTGCCAGGAAGAGAAAATCACTCTATGCGGGATAACTTAGAAAACGTTAAAATTTTGCAAGAAAAGTTTTATGCATAAAAGCTCACACATTTATAAATAAATAATTGAGAGGAAAAGTGTAATTGTGTGTATTGTGCGGATGATTCTTAAAAGTATAGTTTAATTAATTTCCAAGGATTATTTTTAATATACTCCTCTTATATTTTCAGGTAAGGAAGAAGACTGTTCGTTTGATATCTACTATATGTGTTTCATACGAATGAGATATTTGTTAATAGGGGATAGTCTCAAAGGTAAGGATAGAATAAGTAGTTTTTATTCCTTAATTTCTTATGGTTCTTTTTGTCTACTTTTCAACGTGCTTATGTACGACTGCATACATTCACACATCGCGCACACACAGACACACACACAAACACAGGCAAATCAGTACCTGATGTTTTTCCTTATCAGGCTGCTGCCCAACGTACAGCTATGCTCAGAACTGATGCTACATGATTGCATAGGATTTTGTTCAAAATTGACCAACTGACAACTTAACCTGCTCCCTATTTATCTATCATTTCAATGCGAAAACACGATTATTGCATACAATAAGGCCATAATATGTTCCATAAGAGTGAAATCTGTCATATATATTTCAAAACAGTAAGAAAATATCATGTGTAGCCAAATTTCAGAAAAAAACACTTACAAAACATTTTCAAAACTTTCGTTCACTCGTCGCTGATGCATTTTACCAAAACGAAATCGTCATCAAACCTCAGTTAAAATGTCAAATAAAAAATGAAAACATTTCCATAACAAGCAAGCATAAAATTTGAAATTTGATAGTTTTTTTTTTTTACACCTTAATGCCTGAAAACTGTAAATATGTATATACGAAAGCAGAATACGGCCACTGATACCAAAGTATGAGCAAAGCGTGTGTGATGCACCCTTTAGTGGCGGTGCAACAAGAACCACCTGGTGTAACATAGGTCTACAATGAGATATCTTGAAAATATTTATTTTATATTTGGTAGAGGAATATTTGGATTTTCACAAAAAAATATTTGTTATACTTCTTAAATACTTCAAAAATGATGGCTTACTAACAAATATTCGCCTATGCAATTATTCTTCTGTCAAAACCAAGATTTTGTTTCTAGACCTAGGTGTGTTAGATTTCTGTATTTTACACTTAGCATTCAAATCTCTTTATTAATAATTTCTGGCCAGAAAGCAAATGAGGTTATCTACACATTCTTGCACTTCAAGTTACCTTATGAAAGAATAAAATGTAAACCAGAAGCGTGCAGAAGTACTTTTAAGAAAATAATATTTTAAGCCAGTTAAAAAACAAGAGTTGCATACGTCTTGATATTAATATTAACGGACATTTCGATTAATAGCCATCTTCTCCATGTAATGAAAATCATCATCTTTTATTCCCCAAAGAACAGGTATTCTCTACAAATAAATTCAGTAATAACAGATTACATCTCAGAAGGCTTAGATTATTTTTGTAGGCCTATGAATCATTTTGCAACATAAGGCAGCTTAAAACAGCCTAAAACTTAAATATTTAAAGAAAAATTATTGTAATTCATATTCCTATTTTGAAAATGTTATGACTGTTGAGCTTATTAGGTCTGCTGTTATAAAGCTGCAGAGTTTGTTATGTTGACTTTCCTAAGGAGCATGTTAAGTGCATTGTCATTGACTGCACCACTAACCCTATCAAACTGTACTTTGAACAAAGCAATGAACCAGAAAAAAGAAAAGAAAAATAAAATAAGTTCAAATCATACAGATTGTGAATTATACCGATGCATAGAAGGGATTGATTGATTGTGAGTTATCTGGCGTCACAACTACCAGGGTCACCGACTGCATAGAAGGGATCACATTTATAGAACCACGTAGCATTAGCTGTGAATTTGCAAATTTTTCAACATGTATGACATTAGATGTGAAAAAAAAGGATTAACACTACTTGGCAACGTCATGTTGAGTCTGAGAATCTGGACGATACAAAAAGAACCATGTCGCATCAGATTTGAGCATTGCTGTACTTGCGAATTTTACCCAACATCCCAACCCAATATATATATATATATATATATATATATATATATATATATATATATATATATATATATATATATATACATACATACATACATACATACATACATACATACATATGCACACACACACAAATTGGCATAATTTTATATGTATATAGATATATATATATGTATCCATAAACTTTTTTGAAATTGACGCAGTGACAAATCGACAAGGTTGAAACTGCTATAGGCTTAGCCAATTAATATGCTGACGACAATGTCACAGTTTTGTTAGACCGCCGATTCCATCTGGGAATCCCATGATATTATTATTAATATTACTAAGGCTGAAGCCAATAAAAGGGCATTAAATGTTTGAGAGAGTTTCCACATATTGGAATTCGTGTTTGTAGGAAAGCATAAATGGAGGATGAGAAGTTCAGCAAATATTATAATAATAACAAACCAAAAAAAATGTAAATATGTCAAAGTAAAGTTATAAAAAAGTATACGAGAAAATAAACAACGCTGGAGTGTCTGGAAATTAAAATGGGAAAAAAACAAATAAGACATCGACAAAAGAGATTTTTATGGAAGCTAAAGAAATCGTAAGATAAAAGCTGAAAATAATAAAGTCAAAATAATAATAGTCACTGCCTCTTATAAACTTTTCAACCACCAACCTGGTTTGTATGCTTAAAAAGAACCGACTTCCATCAGTTTGATTGAATTCTCCTGAGGTTTATGATTCTTAACCCAACAACCCCCTCACCCCTCCTAGTCTTCCTCCTCCTCCTCTTCCCCCTCTTCCTCCTCCTCCTTCTCCCGGGGAAAAAAAAAGTCGACTTTCTTCACGAGTCACTCGACCCTTCAGGGAAAGTTTCGTTTTCCGTATATTTCCAGCGATTCATTACTGGGAGAGATTGATCGTGTGTGCTTTCTTTAGTCTCTCAAACTCAGTGGAAACAGACTAGAGAGATATACAGTGATTCTCTCTCCCTCTCTCTCTCTCTCTATCTCTTATATATATATATATATATATATATATATATATATATATATATATATATATATAAAATGTGTATGTATGCATATATACATAGGAGAGAGAGAGAGAGAGAGTTATTTTTAAAATTTTCTATTACCTGCTGAGTAATTGATTTTGGAGACGACGTTTCTTTAGCCATTACTTCCTTTTGCAGTGAACATGCCTTTAATGTATTTCAAGATGTTGCGATGAGAAAGATGCTTCCTCCACCGCCTCCTCACATGGAACCTGGTAACACCCGTTAAGGTGCCTTGTCATACATTTACCCTGGGGGAAAAGAAAAAAAAAAATTCTGGATTCCATTGTTAGATTGATTTATCACGCTTCTTATAAGTTTTGGGATCCTCCAGTCTTTCATTTTTATTTATTTATTTATTTATTTATCTATCCATAGTCCTTGGCTAGTTAGGGACCTCGGAATACACGTGTCATCTGTCTTGGAATTAAAGAAGACAAATTCGTCGGTACAGTTATTTTGTATATTCTTAGTTATTGAGAATTTAGTGTGTTTCATCTTAACGTGTTTAAAGAATGAGAGCTAATCATAGATCGATACTTGTGTGTTAATGTATAAATACTTACATATACATTATTCTGTTTGCATATTTATTCAATATATATGCAAAAATCACACGAGACGTGATTTAGTATATATAAATATATACGCATATAGATATAAATTTGGTTCAACGCTTCAAAAGCCAACGACCATACATTGTACGAGCATGTGTACTTTCTGAGATGATTTACACAATTCTAGAGCTTTCAGCTGTCATCAAATTTGCAAGAGTTTTATAAGTGATGAGTTCTTATAATAGAGTATTAAGATTCTCTGGATGCAGGAAGGTTTGAATAATTATTATTATTATTATATTCGTAATGTTTGGAGTCAAATGGAGTAAACCGAAAATACACTTAAAACAGCAAAAGATATTTAATAATGGCGTGTATGTACATAAGGTTAAGCAATTAAAGGAATAATTGAAATTTCAGTTACTTTTAAAATTTCTGTAAAATTTCCTATGTAAAAAAAAGTAAAAATATAAGAATATAAATCTCTCTCTCTCTCTCTCTCTCTCTCTCTCTCTCTCTCTCTCTCTCTCTCTCTCTCTCTCTCTCTCTCTCTCTCTCTCTCTCTTGCTTCTTTCCTTTTCCGAGAAAATAAATGCTATATTAACCAAAAGATTTCCTCATCAAAGATGTCTCATTTACTGTACAAATAAGTACTTCTTCAGTAGCCATAATTGAGTGCTACGATTTCTTCATTTCATACAAGTAGTTTGTCGTCAGATGTCTTCTTGGAGGATGGCAAAAGTTGTTATGAGATGGTTTGGGAAAAAGTATCAATGATATTCTAGTTACTGTTGGTTTTCATTTTTGAAGTCTCTTGTTTCTTCTTCTTCTTCTTCTTCTTGTATTAATATTTGTTTTAATCCGAATGATAATCAATATGTCAATTATTTTGTATAGTTTTCATCTTTATATAATTTTTGCTGTTGATGATACTCCCCCTCCTCCTCCCCTCCTCCTCCTCCTCCTCCTTCCTCCTCATACTGATGCATAGGTATCAGTATTATTTTTTATTATTAGTTTTACTAGTAGTATTAATTTCAAATCTTACAATAATTCAAGTTCAGACGAAAATTCAAATCTTTATTCATATGAATACATAAAGTATACACATACAAGAAATTTAAAACACGTACTGGTAAAATAATATAACAATTGGCACCTATGACCTAATAAAATCAGCTAACACACAGTCTGAAATTACTGTCAGTTGTACACAATTTATGATACATGAGCTAAAATTTACTTGCCAGTCAATAAGTTCTGTTCCATTCGTCTCCAGAGATCGTTCTTTATAATTTCCTTTTAACTCCATTTGTGCCTATATACAAAAAATGATTACTATGCACATCTTGATCATTTGACATAAAAGATAGGTTTTTATAAATTATTGATTCTCTTTTAATACAAGAGTTTTTAAGATAAAATTATATTAATGCCGACGAGTGTTATAGACATTTTAAAAATTCAACTCGTCTTAATTAACTCTCCAAGGATGGCATCAAAGTTGACATTGATAGAGGGACTCTTCTGCAAATGACATAAATTGGACCCTTAAAAACTGGTACCGTTCGTATGAGAAATGTTGAATCTTGCTTCGACAGATAAAAATGAAACTGAAACGTGGTGACATTTGTTCTTGTTTTAGTATACGAAAAGCCATTTGGTTCTATTTTGCACAAAAGCCAATAGCATAGAAAGCGTAGTGCCTTTTATAGACCAGACCAGAAGAAAGCAATGGAAAAGAAAAAGACTGGATGGAACTCTAGCACGAAAGACGCACCAGATCTTTCTACTAAGAAAACGTAAGCAGGGAGAGAATTCCAAAGCTAAGCTTTAGAGATAATCCAAAATTTCCTCCATTGGTCTTTCCACCACCACCGGTTTCGGAAACCGTCCGCATGGAAACCACTGTTTAAGTATTTTTTAAATTCGAAAACGTTCAAAATTATATATGATGATCGTCACCGGAGAATTCACTGGATACGGAGATCTCTGAGGCTCTGATGCATATACATGTTTATCTTTGAATTTCGGACATAGTACATATGTATCGATATCTATCGTCATGACAAAGGTGATACGTGGTTCTGAATGTATATATAACCGTTTGTATCACCATTGCTTTGGCGATCTCTGGAACCCTGATCCAGCTGAATATTAATCTCTTG
This sequence comes from Macrobrachium nipponense, assembly GCF_015104395.2. NCBI lineage: Eukaryota > Metazoa > Arthropoda > Malacostraca > Decapoda > Palaemonidae > Macrobrachium > Macrobrachium nipponense. The sequence continues at coordinate 32,483,724 of NC_061105.1, forward strand.
GTGTAGGAGCATGATGTTAAGTAATGGAAACCTTGCTTATTCCCGCAGTATTTTAGTTATTCGAATGAATGAAAACATGACTGTGTCGATATTGTTCGCGAAACCAAATCTTTCGGCTGCTAAGGTGTGGGGCCAATGCGTGTGATGCTGGAGCAAATTTGGAATTGATGATTTTCGCTCGGGGACTGATCATCTGCCTTTACAAGCTGCAGTACAACACCTTGCCTAAGGTGACCTTTAGGCCCACAGACTTTTTGCCTAATACATTCAAACATCTTTGTATCCAGGGCAAAGACACAGCATTCTGGAAAATAACATCATTACATCTGCAAAAATAGCAGTGAAATAATGCATAAACTGATACCAAATTTCGAAAAAAAACAGTGCTTCTGCGCCGGCTAGGGTTCGAACCGTAGCGTGGTTCAGAAACGACGAAAACCAGTGATTGATATTTCCCTTTGGGCGTAAGTTATTCATAGGGTATAGTGAATTCCTTATTAAACGATATTCTTGGGTTAATATTTGTGAATGTTGTAAACACACAAACATATATATATATATATATATATATATATATATATATATATATATATATATAATTTCTCTTTTCTTTTCTACTACTACTACTATCAATATGTGCAAGCTTCTTACAAGACGCTAACAAAGAATCTTTCGCGGTTAACTAAACAGATTTCTTATGTTTTAGTATAACTAAATTTATTTTCTCACATTATATATATATATATATATATAATATATTATATATAATATATATATATATATACTATATATATATAAATATATGCGTGAGAGAGAGAGAGAGAGAGATTGAGAGAGAGAGAGATGAGAGAGAGAGAGAGAGAGAGAATTAGTGATATTAAAAGCTGAGGAATGTTTAATTAACCGTAAAATTTTTTTTGTTGCCTGTCTTGTAAGAACCTTCCTCATGTTGATTGTAGCCGTAGAAAACAATACAAATAATCATCTGAAAAAGACATTTTCACTTAATGATTTCTTTTCAGCCCTGGATACGCTTATTTTCATCCGAAGAGGCATGTAGACAAACTATCCATTTTAGGTGAGCGTAGAACTCATTGTCATTTAGGCTACGATGATGTTTCCACAACCATAATATTATTGCAAAGAATTTAGAATGGTTAATGACAACCTCACCCTACCCTAGCTAAACTGGCGGATTTGAATCCTACGTGATATGGTTGGAGTTATTTTCAAAACTGAATGTCAACCGGGAAAGTGAGAGGTATTTGTCGACATTGTAACGTACATCACTCAGTATGACTACAACAACAACAACAACAACAACAACAACAATAATAATAATAATAATAAAAATAATAATAGGATCACTTTGTATCTTGGCTTGAAATCGTAAATAATGCATTTAATTTTCCAAATGGACATTTTGATAGAGTACAAAGAATGCATCCTATATCCGTGTTTAGGAGAAAGTATTATTACATTAAATATGGTGCTTGTGTCCCGTTAAAAATTACTACACTATTTAAGTATATTGCTGTTGTATGTACTTACAGTTATTAATATTATGTTGCACTTCATTGTGATTTTGAAGTTTCCGCGCATGCTATCAGTGTCAAAAAAAAAAAAAATTGATGTATGGATATTTATTCGTATACATCTGCGTTTGGGTAAAAAAAAAAAGCCATTGGTCACCACTAAGTTCGTAGAAATTCTTACTATCTGTTTCATATTGTTACTTGGAACTCGAATGAATAGTACCTCATGCCCTCAATACTTCTTTTTGTCACTCAGTTTTATCTTTCTTTCTAAATACCGCAATGTAGTTCTCACATTTCCATATCAAGTCGGCAATTTGTAGGCCACCCTTTCCATTATTATTAGTATTATTATCATTAATTACTAGCTGATATACCCCACGCTGCCCGAAAAACTGTCAATGACAGGCTAGAGGAGGGAAGAGGGAGGGAAAGTTGAGGGAAGAGGGGTGGGAAAAGGGAGGGAGTTGGAAAAAGGATGGGGTAGTGGAATTAGGAGAGGGAGAGGAATGGGAGGGTGAGGGGAAGATAGAGGGGGAGGGTAGGGGAAGGGGAAATTACGTTTCTCTATTAGAAGAGAAAAATCATCTCCACTCAACATAAATCGTCTCCCTTTCAACAATAGTCAGACCTTTTATCCATTTTGTGGAATAAACTGCACAGCAGAGCGGAATAGAGCAAGGATCTATCTTCAGCAAACTGCACACATTGGTAGTGGATTTACTATACATGAATGTACTGCCAACTCACTACTGTACTATACTTCAGAAACTCCGCCTCCCGTCTTCCCTCCCACTACCCGCAGTCTGTCATTCACAGTTTTCCCGGGCAGTGCCGGGTAGGTCAGCCAGTATATATAAGGCTATAAACCATACTCGCTCAAAGCTCTATCTAGTAGTTTTTGTTTAGTTTAAATTCCTCATGACAGACGGACATAGAGCCATTTTATTATTATTGTTATTGAAATTATTGTTATTGTTGTTGTTGTTGTATTTATGCTCCTTTTGTTCAAAATGCTGAGAAGCTCACTGACCTACGAAGCTATCTTTTACAGAAGAAATTAATTATCCCCGTTTGAATAGAGAGGTACAAAATTTAATACCTAACCACGTACATAATTAAACAGCAATATGGAAATGAGTCATGAAAATAAGACAAAGTATCGAGGCGCTTCTTTTCAGTAACTGCGCTCACACTAGAGATCCATTTACATCTACATTCTTGCCTGGAGGGCTGGACCGCCTGTGGCATATAGCGTCTCTAGATCCATCCACATCCATAACCTTCCCTAGAGGGCTTGACCGCCTGTGGCATAGCGTCACGCGCTGTGCATTATGACTGCTATTCGTGGGAAAGACAGCGTCATGGAATTGATTGTGCGTGTTTATTTGTGATCGCTAGCGTTAGTGTTTTTTTATTTTTTCCGTTTTTTTTTTTGTAGGCAACGAGAGTCCCTCGGGAAACATGAAGGAATGTAGTGACTTCCACACGCAGATTATGTGTGTTATGAACTGGCCAGACCTGTTGACTACGATTTGATTCTTAAACACCGATTCAGATTTTGACCTTGGAAGCAAAAATTTGCTCCACTCCCAATGATTTGTTGTATTCCTTTCAGAGAATGTTTATAACCGTAGACGATTGAGAATTTTAGGATCAAGTAAAGATAAGCACTCCCGGGGTGCTTATCTTTACTTGGTCAAATTGGGGAGTGCTTATCTTAACTTGCTCTATTTAGAAATACCCGATGTTTTAACGATTTGTTTTCAGTTTTCATTGTTAAATCATTGCTTGTTTTTGTTTCTAAACACATAATTAAATACTAATCTTTAACAAGTTGGTTTCTGTTAACTGTTAGTAAAACAGTTTCCTATTTGAGAAAATAGTCGATCGTTGAACTTTCGTTTGTTTTACTTCAACATTTTACTTTAGTACAAAATATAGAGCCTCCAAACATGGACCGTTCTCTATATGAACAAATCATTAAGCCATTGGTGGTTGAAGACCCGCTTCCTGCAATAAACTGGATGAAGCAGAAGAATCTTCTGAGGAAAGAACTAAAATGTCCTCTATGTAAAAGTTTAATGAAGTGGACGAAACGGTCTTCAATTCAAGATAAATACGTCTGGAAGTGCCTAGTCAAAAACTGCGCCAAATACAAGTACTACGAATCAATTCGTAAAGATTCGTTTTTTTATCGATCAAAGCTTTCATTACAAAAGTGGACAGAAGGCATTTTCTACTGGTGTCAGGGTTTGAGTGTATTGCAAACCACACAGTTTTTGAATGTTTCAAAAAAGACAGTCACTGATATGTTCAGTTTTTTTCGTGCAGTTTGCGAGAAATATTTTGAAAAAAACCCTATTAGAGACTTGGTGGGTCAGGAATAACAGTGCAAATTGATGAGTCTTGCTTCAGCCACCAAACCAACCACAGAGGGGACGCGCTCCCCAGAATCCAATTTGGGTATTTGGGATAGTTGACCCATCTTCGTCACCAGCTTTGGGTTATATGGAGAGAGTCTATTCGCGTAATGCCGAAACGCTATTATCGATGATTAAGAAAGTAGTTTTGCCAGGAACAACCATTCACAGTGATCAGTGGGGAGCATATTGCAACATTCAAAGGGACCTAGGATTCGCTCATCATACTGTAAATCACCGTTAAATTTCGTTGATAGAGCTACCGGAGTTCATACTCAATCGATCGAGAGTTATTGGAATAAACACAAAATACGAATAAAACGCATGCTCGGATGCAGAAGGGAATTTTTGAACTCTTACTTAAACGAATTTTTGTGGAAAGAAAGAAACCACAATGACAAATTTTATAGGTTTTGTGAAACAGTAGCAAATCAATATTGTTTAGATTAAATTATTCTTTTATATTTTTATGTGTACTCATGAAATATGTATTCATTAAGTATAATTTTTAACCATATTATGATGTATCCATTTTAAAGATATTTATATTTTATTTGGTTCGACAATAAAATTCTAAAACAACACTTGTCATTTTCTTTACGTTATCCACAGAATTTTGGGGGTGCCCATCTTCACTTGGTCAAAATTGGGAGTGCTTATCTTTACTTGATCCGAATTTTATATGTTTATAACAGCAGACGACTTAGAATTCTATTGATAAAATTTCACAACTGCCGTTCAGAGGAGTCCTTGTTCGCGTGACATCTGGAATCTTTTTCATCTGTTTTCTGGATTCCTTTAACCTTTGGTAGAGAATTAGTGCTGTGCGTTGAACCTCAGCTGGTGCACAGTAGTCAGTACTGAATGGTGTTTGCGGTGTCCCCTCGGCACCTAACTGCACCACTCAGCATTTTACTTTACCCCCATTTCAGCTTCCTGTCATCAATGTTGTTGCCCAACCTTTCTAATTATTACTACTTACTGCAACTATGGGATTACCTCTTAGCTTTACCTTTATGTCCTTTTACTTCACCTCATTTATTTTGTGGATCTATTGACCTTGCCGTCCTACCGTTCCAACTCCCGCTTTTCACTGTCTTAGGGGATAAGTGGTCTAGATGCCATCAAATCCTTTCTTCCTTGGAAGCCCACTTGTCCCTGGGCCTGTGCTATGCAAAAACTTGTGGTTTCTCGTCCCAAAAGCCTTTATTATTGACGAGAGCATGAATTTAAAGGTATTTGACAATTATAAAGTCCGTTGATTTGTTATATGTCTTTTGGAGGGGTGAGAGGTGATGAAATACCTCAAAGTATTTTACAGATGATTCACGTAATGATAGGAATGAATCCGATGGAGCAGTATTACTCTGTTGAGCTTTGGCGTTTGTTGGTTGCTTGGTTCACGAGACAAGTTAAGGAATCGGGATGAAATTTTGTGGGCTAAGGAAGAATGAATTTAATTTATATAGGAATAACTTTTTTGTATGATTTCTACAATTCTTTAGAGAAGAAATTTCTACTGTATCATTTTATACGCTTTGCACAACTTACCGGAGATGGTGTATAATGATATGTCTATTGCCATTAATGTTGTTATTGCTGCGCACACCATTCGTAATAATTTCAGAAGCTGAGGCATTTACCTTGCTAAGCAATCCTTCGCACGATAGAATGTATTAATGTGAGAAAAGGAAGAGAATTTATGCAAATTTAGAATTAGAGATAAACACTCGCAGCTGCAGAATATTTCCATGACATATTGAGGGAAAAAGGGAGACTACCGAGAATGTACTTAATACCCCTCCGTATTTAAAAAGGTATGAGAATGATAGTAATTAAACCAGTGGGTAGATGGAAATTTTCTTGCAGAGGGACGGGAGCAGCTAACTGGAGGTAAATAGACCCCCGAAAAAAACTGATCGTTGGTCGAATGAGACCGCAGCAATGACTTAAAGGGCACCCTGGAACTCTGATTAATTCTCTCTGGTTTAGTGTTTTGAAATAGTAACATAGCAATTTTGTAAATTTTATAATTAATTGGAGTGAAAATCAGAATGTGAATACTGATGAGATAGAAAACAACGTAGCTCATATTGCAGAATTATAATTAACTCTTTTCTGTCTTATGTTATGGCCGCCGTTTTGTCACTCAGCTCCAGGCCGATTGAGCCGGACTAAATTCAGAAGCCATTCATTTTCATTTTTGATTAATATTAATGGGGAGTATTTCGCAAAATAATCTCATGCTGACAGTTACCTTTTTTTTTAAATTCTCTCTCTTACTCTAACTTATTTTATTGTTTCGAGCTTCTCATGCCTGCCGTGATTTCTGTTCCTTTTACCTAGTATTAAGAGTTCATTCTCCACGCTTCTTCATTCTCAGACCTCTCCTCACCTCCGAGCAGTTCTCATTCCTATTTTCTTGTTTCCAGTCTCTCTCTCCCCCCGCCCATCCCATCCCATCCCATATTCCATTTCCTTCTCATGCCATATTCCTCCCTCACTCTTCCAATTATTTCCTCTGCACTTCTTCCAAAAACATTCTCTCTCTCTCTCCTCTCTCTTCTCTCTCTCTCTTCTCTCTCTCTCTCTCTCTCTCAAGCTCCTCCTCTCCCCCAACCCTCTCCGTCTTCCACCAAGTTAATTAGAATGTCAAATAAAAGTCTCAAAAAGATATCAGAGAGAAATTTCCATGATAAGATTTAAATGAATTATTTTCTCCGAATGGGGGAAAAAAATGATCAGAAGATGGCGAAATAATTATTATGATATTTTTTCCACTTCGCTTTTTTCCCCTCTGTAAATTTTGAATGAAGGTAGAAGTCTCTTAATATACTTATTCCAGCATCTATATTTATATTTTTTTAGTGAAATTACCCGAAGTAATGTGGCTGTGAACAAATGCACCTGCTGTTGGTTATTATGTTTTCTTATGCATATATGTTAACGGTAAGGGGAATTTTTTAGTTGATAATAATTTCGTCCTTTCGTGGATTCGAATCAGCAGACAGAAGAGAAATCAGGACTTCAGTGACATTACCGACTCGACAAACAAGTGAGGGATAAGTTGATACCGCTACCGAACTTACAAATCACTGTCGAACTCAGTTATTTGTAATTAGAATTGATATCCAACCCCTTCTCCCATGTTAACAAAGTCGAACATTTGCCGCACGTGGCCGTATCATGAATTTTTATCACATCACCGTGATTCATACGCATTCATGCTTTTCGTGACTCCCAGAACGTGACGGAAGAAAGGGTGGACTAAAAACGAAAATTTCATTTGTTTTGTCTGTGTTTGTATGTTATTTTAATACAGTTAAACACATCAGTTTAATTTTTGGATATACTAAACTGATTATAGGGTTTGCGATGGGAGGTGTTTAATGAAATCATACGTCTGACAACACCTGGAAAAAAAGGTGGAGCATCAAGTAAAAAATGAGAATAAATCCAGAAAACTGAAGGAAAAGGTGGCGTGAAAACGAAAATTTCATATGGTTTTGTCTGTGTCTGAATGTCTGACACGGGGTAGGGGTTTGATTTTTGAGTGTAAACCTTTCTGGGTTGACATAGAAGCCGTGTGCAAAATTTTGTCTGGGTCTGTCAAGCTGTTTGTGTTCTTTTAGAAGCCAAACATTCACTCAAGTATGTATAATTATTATATGTGTATATGTATGTATTTTGTGTGTGTATATATACATACACACACACACACACACACACACACACACATATATATATATATATATATATATATATATATATATACATATGTTAATGTATAGTATGTATTATTATGTAATGTAATATATATATATATATATATATATATATATATATATATATATATACAATATATATATATATATATATATATATATATATATATATATATATATATACAAAACTTTCAAAAGTAAGCAAGAGGAAGTAAACAAAATGGCACCAGAAAGAAAAATAACCAATTATTTTCCCTTCAGGCTAAAAGAAAATCATTTGGATAACGACGCTGTTTTGAAGTCGTTGTTGAGTAATGAGCCACTGCGTCGTTTTTCACAAATTTCCTTTAAAATTTCATTACCCTTTACGGCTTTTGTCTGTCAAGAACCGGCCAACAGGCGATAATTTTCTGGTCTGGCAGTGTCTAGCAATGAGTGAAGCTGTGGGGAAAATGTTGGCTGTCCAGTCCTAATGGTAGTGGTTCCTTGTTATTGTTGACCGATTGCATGACGAGTTTCTTTTGTTTCTGCTTTATTTTGGACTTGTGAAAGTAACAGAAATTTTGGATTTTAGTTATGATAAACATTATATATATATATATATATATATATATATATATATATATATAATATATATATATATGATATATATAAAATGGCCTATTAATATGGGGAAATGGACTGTCGAAAAACCTTAGTAAATCTGACTAAGACTTCAGATGCCAAAATAATGGTAGTCTTCGTGTGAGTCTTCTTTTAAACATGAAAGTTTTCATGTTGCTAAATGGTCCTTTCTTAAGCAAAATTGAGCTTTAGATTTTTAGTAATAACCTGATTTTCGCCGTTAAAAAAACGGTAAAATGTTTTTCATATAAGGGGTGTCGTTGTATAAAACCAATTTTTTTTTTTTTTTTTCAATTTACATACAGTAAATAACAAATATTTCCACAGGGCAAACAGACGCTCCTTATCTTGATTAATTGCTGTGAGATTAACCTTTGTCTTCCAAGAAATAAAAAAATATTAGAGTGATAGATAGAAATTGGATTGTAGTCGACGAATGTGCTAACCTCTGATCAGTTTATTAATTTGAAGGTGGTATATGAACAAAATTAAATCAGACTTGTTTCATTTGCTTTCTCTGGATGCGTCCACACTGCCTTAAAACATATCTTAAATACAGCCCGGCAGCTTATCTCACACTTAGCACAACAGTTTGAACCGAATTTCCTTTTCAGCGCAGAGTGATCTCAAAGGTCTCACAGCGCTTGGCCTTTGTTTAATTGATGCTATTCATAATATCTTTTTATGTGCTTTTCGTGTAGTTAATATTCTGTCTCGGTGACCTTGGCGGTTTTTTTGTTGTTGTACAAAACCAGTCTAAGATATTATGGATATATGACTAATTTATAATTTGCCTTATAATAGACTTCGGAAGCTGCTTCCACTTTAGTGACTTGTGCTCTTGCCTTTGATTTTTCACCAAAGTTGACTCTTGGATTACAGATGTTTGTCAGCAAATTCTAGCTACTTTCGCCAAGAAGGGCTGAAGTACCGTGGATTCAGCAATAGATGAGAGGAATTTTAAGATAAGAAATAACATCTTATCCAAGTTTGAACGGATCTTTATACTGAGAATCAAGGAGTTTTTTTTTCAGGCTTCTACATCGATCGATCGATGAAAATTGATATCCAGATTCGATTAAAGGGGATTTTTGAAAATTATTTTTTCTATCGCAAGAGAGAGAGAGAAGAGGATGAGAGAGAGAGAGAGAGACTGGAGCGACTCTGAGAGAGAGAGAGAAGAAGGAGAGATGACGGAGCGAGAGAGAGAGAGAGAGAGAGAGAGAGAAATTGATGGGAGTAAAAGTTTAGCAACTTACATTGATTCTTCCAGGCCATTGGTTTACCAGTAATAGGGTCTGTCTTTTCACAATGTGGGATCTTAAATTTCCACCAAATAGAAACTCCGATTTCTTTCCGGGAGGTGGATGATACAGAGGGAAATGTTGTAACGTACTGTGGAGATTACAATATAAATGTGTGTATATATATTTGTATATATATATTATATATATATAATATATATATATATATTATATATATATATATATGTGTGTGTGTGTGGGCACGATGGCACGCGCCATGTTGTGCCGGCGCTTTCCATCATGTCTCCCCTGTCCTCCCGATCCCCAAGCTATCCCTCCCCACCCGGGGCGGACAAACATGTTTACAGGAGGAAGTTTGATGTGTCATGTCTTCCTTTCCTTCCCGATCCCTATAGCTACCGTGCTCTGCATTGGGCGGGCAAACAGATTTGCAGGAGGAAGGTGGATATGTCATTCTCCCTTACGTACCCTGCCCCCACACGGGGCGGACAAACAAGAAAGATCCACTCAGATTTTATTATTATTAATAATTATATATATATATATATATATATATATATATATATAAATAAATATAATAGTTTTGTCACAAAACCTCGTTATTATCGAATTTGCTTTACATTGAACCAGCTTACACCGAAGATAATCATATTTAATAAGTGCATCTATTGCAATGAGAATTCGAACCTGTCCCTTTTGAGTGGCATTAGTAAGCAATAGGTCAATGTCCGTCAAGGTATACAATGTGGCTATTTTGTGATTGTTTTGTCACCACTCAAACATGAGTTTTTCATACTTCCAGTTTTTAAAAGGTCTTGTTTAAAACCACAACATTCAAAAGTTAGAATCCTGGCTGAGGTAGAAGGACTTTTCAAGTATCTTTGAGTGTAAGTTATACCAAATGTAAAATAAAGTCGATGTTGAAGGATAGCTAAATATAATCCTGTCGAATTCTGGTTCTGCATCTGTATGTGTGGCTTTGTGTATATATATATATATATATATATATATATATATATAAATTAATATTATATATATATATATATATGTATATGTCATATGAATGTATGTATGTAAGTATATATATATATATATGTATATATATATATATATATATATATATATATACAATATTATATATATATATAATAATATATAATGTAGATTATGCCATATTTTAAAATTATATATATATAGCAATACATATATATATATATATATATATTATATATATATATATGTATGTATGTATGTATGTATGTATGTATAATTTTAAAATATGGCATAATATCCAGGTTCATGATAAATAGTCCTATTGAATGTTGGTACTCTCTTATATGTGAATTATTAGGGAATCGAAAATAAATGCAATAATTGAGATACAAAGTTATCAAGACATCCATTTTATATGTAAAGGTTTTCGAGACACGACCACATTTTACTAAGCTGCCAACTCGTTCTGAGCTAGAAAGTCAATCTAATAAAACATGCAAGTCAATGGCCCCTGTGGGCTTGTTCCATATGAATAGGTTTCTTCAGCTGAATAATGCAGTTGTCACTCACTAGGTGGCAGGTAAGGCCATCTTACTTTTCTCTCTCCTTCGATACTATTATTCTCGCCGTTATTCGGTTCTGTCCTCATAGACCCCCATTTCACTCACCTTACGTAAGGAAGGGGCAACGTTAGCTACTCTGGCTTTAAATCGAAGCAAATATTAGACTTATGAAAAGCTGAACGGGTTCTATTTGCCTTGTTAATCAAGCAGACGATGAAATTAATTGCTTGGAGTGCTTGACGGCCTCCCCTCAAACAAGGGGATTGTTTGCCGGATTTCATCCGGTTAACTATTGTATTTACCAAAGCCTTCTTATTTTTTCAAGAGGATTAACAGCTAGCATTGGTAAACTGGTTAGGAGTATGTTTGTTCGATTTTTTTTTTTCCAGTCTGGTGAGGTAGTTAAATTGCGGATAGCATTGCGTAAGTATCTTTCTCTCTCTCTATCCGTCTAGACTCTAGACATATGTGCGCGTTTGTGTGGACGAGCGTGTCTAGATAGATAGATGGTTACATACTTTAGTAATAACTATCCTTGTATCCCCGTAAAGTAGTAATGCTGTCAGTGCACCTCATTCGGTGAGATGTAGGCATTATACTTAAGGTTCTTTGCAGCGTCCCTTCGGCCCCTTGCTGCAACTACTTTCATTCCTTTTACTGTACCTCCGTTCATATTCTCTTCCAACTTACTGACTACCCTCTCCTAACAATTATAGTGAAACTGCGAAGTTTTCCTCCTGTAACACTTTTCAAACCTTTTACTGTCAATTTCCGTTTCAGCGCTGAATGGCCTTAGTTGCCTCAGTGCTTGGCGTAATGCCAAAAATCTATATAAATTAAATCAAATCAAATACTATCCTTGCATCTGGTATCGGGTTAGGACGAGGGTCTGTACTGACAAGAGGGTATGTTAATCAACTAAACCAAGACCCAACCGCTAACGTGAATATATATTTTTTATGAATGCAGTTGCCTCTTATAAGTCTTCGTGACACACGGCCGTTCTCAGACTTATTCCTTGGTACGGTCTGGCTCCGGAATTCGATTCCTACTTACGTTTTCCGTGGCTCTTGCAGTCTTCCTTTAGTGAAAAGGCTATTCTATTACTTTTGTAACTAAGTAAGATTCTCTATCATTTGTAATGAATAGTAATTTATTTTTAGTACATCGCATGTGTACCTCATGAACATTATTTCCCATTACTGATTTTCTTTTGATTCGAGGCAGCCAGAATTTCTATTTGTCAGTGTTTCATTAGATTTCAACTGTTCTTTTCCCTATAATAATAAACATTGAATACGTCCACGAAAGACGGCTCAGTAACCAGAGAAAATTGCTTTCATAAAATTCAGGGTATTGTACAGAATATGAATCTGTCAGTATAAATCTTGGTTTAAATTCTGCCGGAGTGTTTGAGTAAGTAATAAGTTTTTCGAAATGATATTTCAGTAGCACATAAAATAAGGTAGATTTATTGCTTTGTGCAGCGTAAGGAACGAAAGTTTTATTGTTCTTCGCTTGGCACAGCAGTGCTTGAAGGGACGAGGAGTTTTCTTTGGCTGGATTTACTGTCGTTGGAATCACCTGGCAGTATTCAGGAAAAGTTTGAATTTATGTGTAATGGTATGTTTGTATAAATATTCCGCGGAAACATTACTCTCTGCAGATATAGATAAACATTATATATACATATATTCTATATATGTAAGTGTATATACATTCTTCTCATACGCCGTGACATATTTTATAGGCCCAAATATTAATAAAACATATCTTTTAATATCCAGTTCACTATACTTTGGGAATTCCCAAGTTATAATGAATAGGGTATTAAATACAAATGGTGATCGTGCTTTGCGTGTATGTATATATATATATATATATATATATATATATATATATATATATATATATATATATATTCGACAAGCAAGGTCACCATTTATATTTATTTGAGAGAGTTCGAAAAATGTCAGCGTTCGAAAGCAAAGGTGACAGGAAATAAGCTTATGAGCAAAATTTTCGTCATTACCGGAACTCGAGAGCGATTTGCAAATTTAGACAAAAAAGTAAAAAAAAAAAATAATAATAATAATGGCGGAGAAGATAATCCTTACTCTTAACCACACAGGCTGGGAGAAAGAATGGGCATCAAGTTTAATGTTTCAAGCTTGGCCGGATTAATCTCTTGGAAAACCGCAACAGCAAGGGCAGGATATGATTAGATTCTGAGAGTTTCACAAGTTGTGTAAATTATGCATGGCCACTATTTTGAATTTTCAGCTGACATGTGGATAAGGACATTTTAATGATTTAAATTGATTCCATGTGGATGAGAAAATAACTGAGAGATGCAAGTGAGTTGAATTACCACCAGAAGATTTAGTTTTAACTAGCATAACTTCTTTGCGAATTGTCCAGTAGATGTCTTACATGTCGAAAATACTAGAAAAAGTTTTTCGTATGAGTATTAGATATATTATGTAATCAGGACAAGTGGTTTTAAGGGAAAAGAAGGGGGAGGGGGAAACCAAGGGGGATTGTCGCAATTTTGTGATTGTCTCAAACTTTTGGGGTTTTGGGTATTGCTGAATAGCCCAATAAACGTGCATGCCATTAATGGTCAGGAAATGGTATTTTCGTTACAAAGCGAGCGACAGTGTCTTGATCAGTACGGGTGATGTGACGTTATGTTATAGGACCGTTTCAGTCTGTACGTTGAACACTCCGCTATATCCGGAAGTTTATGAGCCCTTCATGCAAAGGGGATACAATTCAACCTTGACATTAACTTTACTATGTGAATTTTTTCTCTGGTTTGCTCGAAATGTTTTAGAAAAAAGAAAAACCTAGTTTTTTTTTATTTCCGGCTGCACTTGCGCTCTTAGTATATTCATGTTGTCTAGATAATCAGGAGAGTAAAGACTTCCCGTCCCTACAATGTTGCTAGTGAGCACTGCAAAGGTGAAGCATCGTAGACGCTCTCTTTCAAAATTAAAAGAAACGTGGTAACTGCGATGTGTTTTTTCTTTGTGGTCTCTTTCCGCATTTCTGATGGTTGTGCAGATTTCAGAGATCAACATTAGCCCTATTATTCCCAGTCATCCCTTACCACTCTTACAAGTCACCTTCTGCCAAGGTCAGCGATGGTACAGCTATGCTCAGAACTGATGCTACTTGACTGCCTATGATTTCATTCAAAATTCACGAACTGGCAACCCTACATACTCTATATTTTATCTATTATTTCAGTGCGAAAAACATGATATTACATATATAAATCCATAATATTTTTCATAAGATGGAAATCTGTCAAATATTTCAAAACTGTAAGAAAATGTCACATGTAGCCAAATTTTGGAAAAGCAATTACAAAACATTGTCAAAACTTTCATTCATCACTAACTGGCAACCCTACATACTCTATATTTAAAATTATTTCAATGCGAAATAATGACGATTACATATAATAAATCCATAATATTTTTCATAAGATGGAAATCTGTCATATGACAAAAAAAAATCACCAAACTCCAGTTCAAATGTTATACAAATAAAAAAAAAAATTGTCATAATATTAATATTGCTTCTAATGCAACCATAAAGTTTGAAATGGTCTTATTTGATTGTTTTTATTCCTCAATGCTGAAAAAAATGTAAATGTGTAAATACAAAAGTAGAATGCATCCACCAATATCAACGGTGAGGGGAGCTTGTGTAAAGCATATAGAGTGACGGTGCAACATGAACCACATGGTGTAACATGGGCCTACTTATCTTGAAACCATTTATTTTATATTTGTCAGAGGAATGCTTCGATTTTCATAAAAATAAAATTATTAAAGTTATTTTTCTTAACCACTTCAAAAATTATGGCTTACTAGCAAATATTCGCCTATGCAATTATTCTTTTGTTTAAGCCAAGATTTCGTTCCTGGGTCTAGGTGTGTTAGACTTCTTTACTTACTATAAATACATAACACTTTGCAATCGCATATGTATATTAACAATTTCGGGCCCGAAAGCATTTGGAGAAGATGGCTATCAATCGAAATATCTAAGAGTATTAATGGCAAGGCTTATGGAACACTTTTTTTTTTTAACAGGGGTAAAATGTTTTCTTAAAATTCTTTGTGATCGCTTTTGGTGTATATTTAAAATCATCATCATCTTTCATTCCTCAAAGAACAGGTAATCTATGAAATCAATTCTATAGTAAAAGGAATTATATCTCAGAAAGCTTAGATGGTTTTTTCAGGCCTATAAATCATTTTGCAACATCCAGGCAGCTTGAACACAGTCTAAAACTTAACATTCAAAGAAAAATTGCTGTTGTTCCTATTCCTATTTTGAAAATGTTGTTTGTTTGTGTGATGTTTTACGTTGTATGGAACCAGTGGTTATTCAGGAACGGGAACAACGGCTTTACGTGACTTCCGAACCACGTCGAGAGTGAACTTCTGTCACCAGAAATACACATCTCTGACCCCTCAATGGAGTGGTTGGGAATCGAAATCGCGGCCACCGAGGTGGCAGGTAAAGACCATACCAACCACGCCACTGAGGCGCTGAAAAAAATTTTGTTATGACTGTTAAGTTTATTAGGTCTACTGTTATAATGCTGCAGAAGAAGTTACATTAACCAGTCCGAGGTGCATGTTAAGCACGTTGTCATTGACGGCACCACTAACGTTATCACGCCGTGATTAAGGAAAAAAAAAAAGAAGAAAAAAAACTTCAAATCACACAAATGTTTAAGGCTATGAATTATCTTGTGTTTACGTGAAACACTTTTAATAGTCACCGATCAAAGCTGGATAGGTTAAGGGAAATCATGAGTGTGTGTCCTTTGGTAACCAGTAAAAGGGTAAGATGGTGCGTTTTTCTTTCTCGCGTACTTCGCGTGATTTTGCATTGGCCCAAGGTCCAGTTCCAAATCAGATCCTGATCAGACCCTAGTACGTGTTATCTCATCACGATCTTAGTTTCTATGTGAGGTTTTTAAGGATATCGAGCTTCGGTTGGGGTGGGACGTATAGGTCTGCCCACTGTCTTATCTTTCCAGGTCTCACGTGGGTGGAGCGGTAGCTTATGTGATAGTTTTACGGTTTCTAAGACAAATTGCAAACATTTTAATAACATTTCCCATACTTCTGTTGCAATTATTGACCTTTGTCTCTAAAACCTAGTATCTTGTGGCAATCAACTGGACAATTGATTTTGTTCTGTCCCATCCCTGCAATAAAAAAAAAAGAAGAGTTGGCCAAGAGACTTGTGAAATTATAACCATAGTGAAAAATGGCTAAGAACACATTACAGTAACTGCGATAAGGAGAGAAAGCTACAGTGTCACGAGTATAGACCTTATTATACATGAGTGTAATTATGTGTACCCAGACATAAACATCAGTACTGAGACACGTGTCCTTTGCTTCATTCTGTTTCTCTTCGATTTTTTCTGCATCTCCTATCCCTTGATTTTTTTTTTTTTTTTTTTAAGAGGTAAATCAATAATAGTTCTCTTCCGTCGTCTTCCTCCACCTTCCTTTCGCACCTCGTTCACCTCCTCCTTATTCAAATGCTCATATCTTTTTCATTTCAGTAAATGCAGAGACCCATGCACCATCATCATCATCTTCCTTAGCGGCAGATAAAAGAGCATCAAAGGGTCCTCTTAAAGAGATGGACAGAGGGTCTCCTTTTCTTTTCTCTTCTCTCCTCTCCTCTTCTTCTCTTCTCTTCGCTTCTCTTCTCTTATCGTCTCTTTCTTTCACGGGGCACAACGATGAATTGTAGGGGCTGGAAAATTTGTCCTTTATTCTTTGAAGCATCGAGCATCTGCACTCGGAGGGATGTATTTTGGCAGCTGATTCCTAGGTTCCTAAGGCTTCGTCTGTGCTTTCGGTTTCGCGGAAAGGGGAAACATTTAATTTTCTGGAAGAGGACGATTTTTTTTTTTGAGGGGTGGGGGTTGTTGTCGTAAAGAAAATAACTTGTAAGAAAACGAGAAAAATATGCTCTATGAAGGGAAACTCGGCTTTAGTGGAAATAGGCAATGTGGATTTAATTGTATGTAGACACTTTTTATTTGTTTAAAATTATGAGAATGTAGTGGTGTCTAGAAAAACTGCCTATTTCTTTGACTTGGATATTTTTGCATAGATTAGGATAATTATTTTTGCATGGTGGAAGAAGACCCTCTTTTAAACAAGTTCTGTTAAAAAGGATGGCTGTATTTAACGAATTAATCTTGTATAGGATTTTCTCTATTTCTCTTATAATTCGTTTTTTGGGCTCAGCGATGTCAGACAATAACTGGCCAATGTTCATATTGGAAAAAAAGACAGCTGAGGCGTGGAAATAATTTTATTCAGGGAAAGTATCGTTGGAGAAAATTCCGTGATTCAGGAAGGGTTTTGTCGACTTGTTTTCAGCCAGGTATACTAGACCCTTGGTCAAGTTCAGGCGGGGTCCGTCGTCTGGAATTTCTTCTGGAATGCTAGTATTATTGTCTCTTGTCGTACCGGTTACATGTCTCGACCACCTCAATGGTCACGAGTGTGGCGGTATTTATATAGTGGTCCTGCATCGGGGTCTGAATTCTCATTGGCTGAGCCGGTCTTTGACATAGCCTACTGTCACATTGCAAAGGTCGCGGGTTTATACCGGTGCGAGCACCACAGTATAATCTAGGATGATTGTTGGAAATCCCCTCATCCCGCAGACGTTGCTGATTGGCTGGCTTGTTCGGGGGTGAGGTGGGGGGGGGGGGGGGGCACTCACTGCTGTCCTCCGGGCAGCGGTAGGGAGGAGGAAGGTCTCTTGTGTAATATTCATGCTTGGCTTTTCCTTCCCTATGTGTAACGCCTCCAGGAGGCGCAGGCGGCGTTGGCCAGTGGTCTGATCAATGATTTCCATATTAGGTATGATGTCTGCTCTTCGTATCTTTTGGTTGTGGTTATAGATGGCTCCTTCTTGAGCATGGCAGGAAGTTCTCTTTGAGAAACACATGGTGGGCATCCCGATGTATGACCAGAGGCATCCTCGGATTCTTTAGACCTTGCCTCGGATGGGCATGAATAACGGTAGACCACGTTATTTTTCAAGGGATCCTGCAGAGGGGTAGCTGGATTATTGCGCATAACTATACTCTGTTTTTTTCCATCTGTCCATCCGCCTGTGGTGTTTTTGTATGGTAACACTGCGTCCCGGGCTTTAAATAGTTACGCTATGTGTAAGTTTTAGGTAAATAAAAGGATATCTGGGTGTACATTTGCAACTGAAAAGTGTTTTAATAATTTACTGTATGCGAAGTACACCGTTAATATTCGAAATAGGATATTATTATTATTGTTGAATGTAAGCTGAATGTAACTATCTAAAGCCCGGGACGCAGTGTTACCATACGGAAACACCACAGGCGGATGGACAGATGGAAAAAACAGAGTATAGGCTGCTAGTCTTCTTGCTTTTGTAAAAGATAACCAAATGGATCTTTTTATTGTAGCCAGTGGGATAATTTGTAAGGCAAGGGAAAAATATTATTCAGTGACTGATTTTTATTGGAGAGATTTGATTTCATTTCCAGTAGGGGAAAGGGTTTTTCATGACGACAAAACTGCCTCATGCAAAGGACAGGCGCACACAAACCCTGAAATAAGAAGAGAACGACGCATACGGATCAAGTAGAAAGAAAATAGGAGTTTTAGGAAGAGATAAAGAGGGCACTAAATAGCAATAAATATTGCTTGGAGATGTCTCGTGGGAAGTAAGAACAAGATTTATATTAAAAGGCGTTGAGACTGAGAAGTGACTGGAGGAGAAAGGGTAAAAGGAAATACTTAGCTTCCCAAGATAGATCTGTCTCAGAGACCTTTAATATTTTCTCATCGTTTCAGGACAGTGTCATTCTCGGTTCCTTGCTGACAAAAGGTTTGGATGACTTGTTTGTTAGTGAGTGATTCAGGGGTTTTTCCCTCAGGAGAATTATACTTAACGTCTCTCTCTCTCTCTCTCTCTCTCTCTCTCTCTCTCTCTCTCTCTCTCTGTTTGAAGGTTCTAGAATTTCTTCTTTCCGTGTAAATCCCAACCTATTCGCTTTTCTTCATTTATTTATTTATTTATTTATTTTTTTTTTTGCTGGAAAGAAAAACAGCTCGAGTCTTTACAAATGAAAACCTGACGCCTTGTCAAATCATTCAGTTCTTCGAAACGCATAAAGAAACGCTTAAGGAAAGTAAGTTCTTGGCCTCGTAAATTCCAACTCCTGAACATATCTTACATTGCTACCCGATCCTTTGTAATGGATGATTGATTGATGAGATGGTTTAAATTGAAATGATCTTCCAACATAATGTTCTAAGTGTGAATACACAACACTAGATAATGGTATACACACATGGACACACACACATAAGAGCACACACACATACACATATATAAGTAAGCGAATACCACCGGAAAATGATAGGCAGAGATCCAAGCGCTTTCGTATTTACCAAGACATTGTCAAGGAACGAATGAAATACAGTTGGAAAGAAAGTTGTCAAGTAAACAAAAACTTTCTTTCCAACTGTATTACATTCGTTCTTTGACAATGTCTTAATAAAGACGAAAGCGCTTGGATTCCTGCCTATCATTTTCCTGTGGTATTCGCTTATTTAATGAAGTCACGTGCATCTACTGTGATATTTTGAACATATATACGTATATATATTTCTGATTCACATCCGGACCAAAACCCGGTCTTTCAAATGAGAGGTTAGGGCGTTACCAATTGACCCGCACAATTCTTAAAAGAATTTGGAACCTACAGTAAATGCTACAATACCTGAAGTTTTCCGGGGGAGGCTGCAGCGTATCTTACCAGGGAATTTTACCCAACTTCCTGACCCAGCAGAGTCAGTTAATAACTTTTCATTCAAATTACCCCCTTCATCGTGAATATGATGAAAATAAAGAACACATGAGCACATGCGGGTCAATTAGTAACGACCTTTTTTCTTATTTGAGAGACTCGGGTTTGGTCGTGATGTGAGTCAGAAATTTAGTTTCTGTGAAACGTGTTTTATATGCTCGATATTTTCGTTTTATATATATATATATATATATATATATATATATATATATATATATATATATATATATATATATATATATATATATATATATATAATATATATATATATATATATATATATATATATATATAGATAGATAGATAGATAGATAGATACCTTATGATGTGTAAAGGTTAAAGTAGTCCATCGTTGCTCCTTATGTGAGTCTAACTTGCCTGGTGTTTATGATTAATCTTTTGTCTATGCATCGTGTTGTGGATGTTCAAGACATTTCTCATCCAACTGAATCCACTAACTGCTGTTAATGAATGATGTTCAAAGGGGAAATAAATTGTGGGTAGAAATGAATCCAATTGCGACCAGAAGACTCAATTATGACCACAGTGTATCATGTTTGTGAGTTCCTGATATCCTCTGTGTTGAAAAAAAAAAAAAAAAAAAGTAAACCTAAGTTTTCGTTTGTGTAATTGATACGTATAATCAAGTAATCAAGACAAGTGGTGTTGAGAGAATACGGTGAGGAGAGGGTTCATACCCAAATCTCTCTCCCTTTCTGGCCTTTTAGGTTTGTTTGAAAGAGTGGTTTCTGAGCCGAGTAATTACAGGTTAGTGTATGTACGCTGCGGGAGCTATGGAAACCGCCAAGTAATAGATTGGCGTAATTGCTCAGTGGTTTATCAAATAACTGAATTAAACGGAAGTGTGTATTTAATTTATTCACTATGGATGTAAAATGACATATGTGATCTCCGGATCGTATTTGGTAATAAACTTGTTATGTGGGTCGGAATGAATCACTCTTTATTAATTCTTGATATTTGTTGCCCTTGGGAGCTGTCACTCATAAAGGCTGTTTCATTCCATAGCTTCAGCTGGATATCAGGTCTGGATATTTGCTTTGGGGATAATTGGAAGGGAATTATCCAGTGAAGGAAAAATATTTCTAATTTTTGACTGCTGTCTGCAACGGAAAAATTCACTCATTCATGTCAGAAAATCGAAATCTATGAAAAAAATACAGAACATTTTGAGGAGGTTACGGGGTCTCCATCATCAAACTTTTAACAGTTTCAAGGTCAGATTTAGATTGTTGTTTACAAGATAACTCGATTGTGTTTTGCGTTTCAGTGCACCGGATAGAGTGATCTTAATGGCATTGCTTTGCCCAATCCCGACGAAAAAAAAGGAAGATTACTGACAGGGGATTCCTCTAGAAGGAACTGATGGAACTGTAGTATATATTTCAATAAAGAATAGTTTGTTCGGAAACTTGGATAAAGAACAAAGCTACAATCCGAGGACCTCTGATTTCTGTTTCATTTTACTCTGGTGTTAAGGTTCCCTGTTTCTCCTGCTTTTCAGTGTTTTCGTCTACTTGACTAGTTTACTTTCGTCACGGTGTGAGTGAGTGACAGTCAGTCAGGTTCTGGGTGGCAAACATACAGGTTCTTGGCAACACTGAGCCAAGAAGGCAGTAGCTGAGTAGCAGTATGGCTACTCATTTGAGCAGCAGTTATTGGTCACCTGTTGTCTTTGGCAGTTGAAACAGTAGCACCGTGGTTACTGGACGTTGACAGCAGGTATTGGTTACCTGTTGTTGTCTTCGGCAGCTGCAGGATATAGTCATCTGTGGAGCAGAGTGTTTCCAGTGAGACAGCCAACCGGTTGACTTTTCGACTTCGCCGCAGTCATGTGTATTTTTGGGTGTGTTCCTGTCAGCAGTCATGGGCTGTTTTGGTGACTCGACGGTGATTGTCTGATGTACTGCATCCTCTTTGACAGCAGAGGCTGTCTCGATGTCTCCCTGCAGAGATTGTCATTTTTGTGTGTGGCGCTGCCTTTAATTCTGATATTACCGCTGGGGTATTGTTATTAATGTTATTTACAATGTGTATGTAATTATGTCTTATTATTGGTGCTGCGTGAATATTCTTTATGCTGCTTAGGTGATTTGTCAGTGTTATGCTACCTATTTTTGAGGTTTACTCATTTAATCAATGAACATGTTATTGTGCATAATGAGAGTTTATTACATTTAGTTGTGTGGAGCAAGTGTATGACTCGGAAATTGATTTGCTATTTAATTCTACATTTTGAATTGGATGTTCATTGATTTTTCACTGCCGCTGTTAAGCATTTATTTTCATTTATGAATGTTTGTCGTTCTGTCTGAGTAATTTAAATTATCTAATGATTCATTTATGTGTGACTTTAAATGTTAATGATCATTTAATGTCTTTTCGTCACCTAGAACCTGTACTCATTTGTAAGTATGTACATATATATCTAATAAATTAGATTTAAGGTATTTCTGACTTTGTTTCACACCCTCCTCTGAGGTTTGTCTCTGTCCCTCCGTCCATTTCAGTCCCATATCTTAATTTTCATTTAAAGAACCTGTGGAACCGTAGATGGTTCGTGACAATAATATGACATCGAACAGACATGTAGAAACTAAATGATAAAAGTGCTTACATAATTATAAATACCCATTATATAGTAGTATTCACAGACAACCATAAACATCACTCTAGACTCCTTGATGTCTATCCCTTTCTCTTGCTTTTGTCTGTTCTCTGCATCCTTTTTTAAATTTTTTTATTTTATTTATTTTTTTGTGAAGGTGAAAAGACATCATACCTCAAGAGTACTTTCTGTGGAATGCTTCATCTCCGGTCGGGCAGCCCCTCTCCCTCCCCTAACCCCTCCTTCCCCATCCTTGTTCATTTCACTTCCATTTCTGTAAATGCTGAGAATAAAGATAACATTATGATTGTCATCATCATCAAACGTTCCTGCCGAAGAGGTGGCCAGCCAGAGGTTTCTCTCTCTCTCTCTCTCTCTCTCTCTCTCTCTCTCTCTCTCTCTCTGTCTTCACTTCACGTGGCGTAATGATGATCTTATAACAGCGGAAAACTAGTTCTTTTATGATTTCAAGGACCGATATTCAGAGGGATGCATTTGACTGGCGGGGAGCACGGGTTCCGCAAAGGCTATGGCTTTAGTCGTGTTTTCGGCCACATGAAAGGGGAAAATTGTTTTTTGTGGGAGGGGAAATGGTTTTTATAGGGAAGAGAGTACTTCTACATCTAAGAGGATCCACTGTGGAAGGATAAGTATGATTCGATGGAACTTGAGGTTTTGATGGCAGGGGAAGGCAGTTCTTTACAAAATGAAGATTTTTTATTTTTTGTGCGTGTGGGGCAGGGGAATGATTTAATGTTGAGTCATTCATACAACCTTTTAATGTTAGAAAACACATTATTAGTATGGAATTTGGTGTTCTGTAAGATTAACGTTACCCAGTGAGGGACACTTTTAAATGAAACAAGGATGTTCTTTGAAACAGAAAATTGCTTAGATGGAAGTATAAACATCTTTGCTAAAGGAAAAACCTTTCTTGTCTCGGAATAAGAGTTTATTTTGCGAACAAAAGAGGAACAGTTATGAGAGTGGCAGAAGCGATTGATTGATTTAGATGTGCAGCTGGCACCACGGCATCAGGGATCTTCGGTAAAGGTAGATAAGATGATGCAGATAAATTCACAGTAAGTAAAAACAATTATAATGTCAAAGGAAGGAGGAGGAGGAGTTATTGAGGAAAGCCTAGAGTTCACCACGCAAGGCGGAGAGCCCATAGATCACTATTATCATCATCTCATCGACCATGAGAAAGTGTCTTTAGTTCCTAGCTGAATAAATTCAATGTTTGAAATTATTTATTCAACAGAATTTCTCTCTCTCTCTCTCTCTCTCTCTCTCTCTTCTCTCTCTCTCTCTCTCTCTCGTGCGCATACGTGTTAGCAACGAAGACCTACCTGTAGTCTTTAGGAATTCTGCCAGTTCCCTCTTCCGTTATTGACCTAAGCCTCCTCTCTCCTTTACGTTTCCTTTCTATTTTCTTCGAATCTGGGAAGATAAGGTCATCAGGTTGCCTGCAGCATCAGCTTCTGTATTAAAAAAAATCCTTCAGTTGGGACAAATGAAAGACTCGAACTTGATTAATTCCTAAGAAAAAAGAAAAAGTGATTAAGGCCAAGAGGCTCTTGACCTCTTAAGGGGTTAAATTGCAACTTTTTGGCCTGTCACAGATTTCTATACGATCCTCATAAGCGGTCCATTTACTTTGTAATAGGAGATCAAAGATTAAATAATGGAATTTCAGTTTAAATTGTGATTCCCGGGCGAGATTATTTTTGCGCCAAAATCCTTGTGTACTGATCCCTGTATGCTACAAGTATGTAGATTATATATATGTAATGAGGATATGATCCTCATTATTCATTTGGTAAACGTGTAACTAGAGCATCAGGCAAACAACAAACAAATCTCTCTCTCTCCAAGCAACTAGCGGCTCGCGACTTTTCTTTCTCTCTCTCTTGCCAAGCGACCGCTCTCTCTCTCTCTCTCTCTCTCTCTCTCTCTCTCTCTCTCTCTCTCTCTCCACTCTAACAGGTAATCAAAATGAGAGAGTTGCATTATAAAAAATACATTTATTAATAACAAAAAAAACAGTCAATCAATTAGGTCTCACAGACTAAGTTAATTCAATTAAAACCCCAACAAAATGTCTAAGATGTAATGGTCACACCAAATGTCTCCCTCGGTCCCCACATAGTTCCTTGCCAGAACCGTCAGTTTCAAAGACATGAGAACACCCCAGTAAGTACACACATAAGTTTAACAACAGAGATCAAAGATTGAATATTCCCATAAAATGTTAAATAGACAACAAGCCACTCTTTGGCTAAAATATTATAAGACTCACCCAAGCAGCCGGAATATTTCAAGCACTATATTATAAAGAGACTTTCGGTGAGCACCACGGCATCCTGCCTTTCTTCCAAAGACGCCTCTATCAAAATCCACCATAGACTTGCGTATGATACATTATAAAAGGAAGAGGCGCACATGCACATACGAATGCACATTTCAACAACGCCTCACATTACTGGCTGCAACCAGTTTCCCAAATGCACTTTGGAAAGACCTATGAACTGTCGTACATTGACTTGTCTTTCTATGCAGTTTTAATATCACATCACCCACAGAAACCATTGATCAGCTTTTCTTGGGTCGTTGCTTCTCCACATTCCAATAGGTCACAGCGAACATATTGGCAATATATCATTAATCATAACCCTAGGCGTAATATGGCTCGGCCACTAACCAATGCTAGCTCCCACCTAGCAAAATGGTCAAACAAAACAGCTTATATAATAGAAAACACATTGGCCGGCTTAAAATAAAATATAAGTAATAACTGCACGTCTGGCATTATAAAGTAAAGTCTTATCGCGCTTCATTTCTCCAAATTAGAATTTTATCTCATTTTGGATTCTTGAATATCTCTCTTTGCTTGTCTGCAACTTGTTGCTCCTGTAGCAGGCTAAAGGAAGACGGAATGCTTCCCTCATTGTAGAAGACTTCTAACGACTTCTGCAGATCCCCAAAAGACATGCTGTAGAACTCTCGTGATCACCACGGACAAAACGACAGCAACCTCTTTGCACGGGCGGTGGACGTCTTGCTAGCTTTGGGAAACAACTTTTCATGGTGTGTTAGTATGTCAGTCAAGTCATTGGTCAATCGAAAAAGAATTAACCCCAGACATACTACTTCTATCAAACAATGATCTCAAAAAGTCAGAAATACTAACTGAGCATCTCCCAATTAACTTCCTTTAATATGACTACTAAATGATATGTCATTTTCGTAACTCTCAAAGAAAAAGAAACATCAAGTTCTCCAACTCAATTCTCCAAACTCACACATCAGCACACACACAATCCAAAACTCACAGCAACTCCACGGACTTCTGCACTCACATTTCAAACTCTAATGTTATCATAAGTAAAAAAAAAAAAAGAAAAAAAAAAAAAAAAAAATCGTAATGAGCCCAAGGAAAAAAAAAATCACGTAACACGCCCAGACCCAAAAATATTCTCTCAAGCTCTGATATCTAAACAACCCACAAAATCAGTAAAAATCTCCAATGTTTAACAGCAAAAACCCCTTTACTGCTCATACAATTAATCACAATGAGACTTAATGTCAAACTCCCATTTACGTAAATAACAACTCCCGATAAATTACATCTCCCGATCCAAAAAGAATTGCTATTTAAAACTCAATCCCCAATTACATCTCTCATAGGAAAAGGAAGAAAAATAAAAATAAAGATAACCACAAGTAGATTTCCCCAATCACAAAATACATAATACATGTATAATATGCATAACCCCCGTGTTTTCCCCAAGAAATGCCCCATGTAAAGTTACGGAATTTCTCGACATCGCAACTTTATCGACTGGACATGTCCAGAAAGCAAACTCTTACCCATGCGCTTTCGTGAAATGCTATTGTCAACATTTCCAGATATTGCAAAAACTTTGATCAATCACCACTAAAGGAAAAGGATCAGCACACGGCTCATCACATCGCTTGTCAGCAGAAAATCCGCCTGCGGACGTGTGCTCAAACAGCAGCACAAAAAATGTCTAGTCAGACACACAAGTTTGGAAAACTCATGATTCTACAGAAAAAGGTCTAACTGACACGTTTCACAAAATTAACTCCAGGATATGACTAATGTTTTCAAAAATTTGTCTCAAAGACGTATTCTCTCAACATGACACAGTCCAATTATATGCCTCCAAAAATAATACACTTGTGAACATAAAAAATGCACACATCTCCATAGGACCACAATGCAGTAATGCCACTCGCCTCCAAATAGTCACGAAACCAAAAAGAAAGAACCACAGAAATCTTCTCTTTGCTCGAGAAAACAAAACTCCCATAACCACAATAAAAAGGTCACCCGCCAAAGATTAATTCCACCTCCATACATAAATATGTGACACCATATTAATAAGAACACCACTCCGGTGAAAAAAATATTTCCTCCATTTGGTTAATAACCACATCTCCATATTCCCTCATAATTCTCTGATAGCCATATGTTAATAAAAAAAACACCACTCCAGGAACAAAGAATAATCTCCTCTATTTCGGCAAATAAAAAATATTTATCTCTATTTCCCCAATACTCCATGTGGAATAAAACAAGGCTCCAAAAAATATATCTCCAAAAAGGAATATAAAAAAAATGAAATCCTATCTCCAAAAAAATGTGCACTCAAAGCATCTAACTCACACACTCACAAATATTGCCCATATATCTTCTCAAAAATGTGTCTCCATTTGCAACAAAGATGGCTGCAAAATAATTGAACTAAACATAGCTCTCATCACCATTGGCAAATATCAGAGTGGCCAAAAATATATCTCCAATATATTATATCTCAAATTATAACTCCAAAATAATATATCAATTCTCCAGAGAATAACTCAGTGTTATAGTCAAAACCTATAAGACTCTCTCCTTAGCATAACTGCTGAAAAAAGCAAAAACTCGGCAAATAAAAACTATCTAGAAAATTCTAGAAAAAATCACCAATGTGCCACAACTCACTATAATAAAACTCCAAATTCACAGTGTCTTAGCCAAGACTTCTCCATATGCACTACGACATAGGCCACTATCTCTCACAAAGTTGTCACAAATACAACAAAGGTATTGTGCAAGAAACTCACAATTTCTGGAACACAAATATCCAGAGAAAAAAATGTAGTGCCATTACGTATGCATTCAAAACAGTGTAAGAATTCTCCCGTAAATTTCTCTACAGCATCAAATAGCTGAAACACAAACACGTTCCCGAATAATGACTCTAAGTCA
Source organism: Macrobrachium nipponense (assembly GCF_015104395.2). NCBI lineage: Eukaryota > Metazoa > Arthropoda > Malacostraca > Decapoda > Palaemonidae > Macrobrachium > Macrobrachium nipponense. The sequence goes on from NC_061105.1 coordinate 32,511,676, forward strand.
CGAACTGAGATATTTAAAAATATTCACACAAATTGGAGAGAAAAAATAAATTCAAATTCACCCATGATAAAGAAACTTGTGTCAGCGATGGCTAACTTCCAAAAAAGGAGAAAAGAAAACAACGGCATTATCAGCTATCTCCCGTGACTCACTAGATGTCAAGCAATTATCTGCTGAACTCATAAAAAAAAGGAAAAAAAAAAAAAAAAGGAAAAAAAAAAAACTAAAATAATGTGTTGTTAGTTCCTCCCAAATTCAAAAATGATCTCACCACCCTTGATAGCATTACAGCACCCACGTATTAGTATAACAAAAATCAGTATCAGAAATATCATCATCAGCAAAATCATCAAAATTGCTATCATCAATATTGCCAGTATCAGTACAAAAAACATCACCAATGCTAATGCTTATCCATTCTCCAAAAATTCAGTACAAAATTCAGCACAAGTTCAGCAAGATTCAACACAATTCACCAAGATTCAGCCAGATTCATCAAGATTCATCAAAACTCATCGCTCGTGAATGACTGAAATATTCTCCAAAGTTACAAAAACTCAACAAATAACTAACCCCAAGATTTCTCCCTTAATTCATTGTAATAATTCTCCATGAATAATTATCTGTAATAATCATAAAATAATCTCCCATGAAATATCTCAATCTCTCGTAAAACAAGTCTCAAGTAATGATAATTATACTTAAGCAACCCTCCCGTGAAACATCTCATACAATAACAATTATTAATAATAACAATAACTCTCCATAGTAACAATTCTCTTGCAAAGATCTCAAGTAAGGGTGAAATTCAAATAGCATATACCAGTAATGCTGAACGCACACAATCAACACCAGATGCAACACCATGATATACCACCATTGCCACACCCACACAATCAACACAGATGCAACAACAATCATCGGCATTTCAAAGTAATCCCTCCAACACAATAAAAAAAATAATAATCTGTGTATCCCCATTATATTTGTGTCTTCCAAGGCATAAGGAAAACATACAACACATCCCGTGCATGTTAACTACTTTTCTCCTCATTCACGAGAAAGAAAAATCTCTTTTTATTTCCTTTTCTCTTCATCCAAGAGAAAGAAAATCTCTTTTCTAAAAAAAAAGACTCTACGGGCGTTTCACTTCATCAACTAATCAATCAGCTGATGTCCTAGCATTCATTGTCAAGGCCAGACTCGTCTCTCAAGGAAAAAAAAAGAAAGGAGTTCACTCCCACTAAAAAAAAAAAAAAAAAAAAAAAAAAAAAAAAGTTGTTTCACCCCTCCCGTCACTGACTGTCCTGATTCATCCCCGTCCACTTGGACAGTGGTTCGATCCCATGGGGGGACGAAATTATTATCATTAAAAAATTCCCTTCGGTACATATATGAAAATATATCATTTGGGACGGTAAAGTGAATTTAGATATTAAAGGACATTTGTAGCTTGAATTGATATATAAATGGATCACGGTTCGATGTGATAATTATTCATAACAAAAGGCTACGTGCTGTCAAACCCTCGAATTGGCTAACATGGTAGACGGGGTTCCATATCGATTCTAATTACGAAAGCACCGAGGTCGAGGGTGATTTGTAAGGTCAGAATCGATATGAACTTATAGCGTCTCTGTTGGCTGATTGGATGCGTCACTGACTGTCCTGATTTCGTCGTCCACTGGCAGTGGTTCGATCCCAGTGAGAAATATTCATCAATTATTCTTCGGTACATATATGAAAATATATCATTTGGGAGGTAAAGTGAATTTAGATATTAAAGGACATTTGTAGCTTGAATTGATATATAAAACTGGATCACGGTTCGATGTGATAATTCTTCATAACAAAAGGCTTACGTGCTGTCAAACGCTCGAATTGGCTAACATGGTAGACCGGGGTTCCATAATCTATTCTAATTACGAAAGCACCGAGGTCGAAGGGTGATTTGTAAGGTCAGAATCGATATGAACTTATAGCGTCTCTGTTGGCTGATTGGATAGCGTCACTGACTGTCCTGATCGTCGCGTCCACTTGGACAGTGGTTCGATCCCATGGGGGGACGAAATTATTATCAATTAAAAAATTCCCCTTCGGTACATATATGAAAATATATGTACTTTACATATATGAAAATATATGTAAAGTGAATTTAGATATTAAAGGACATTTGTAGCTTGAATTGATATATAAATGGATCACGGTTCGATGTGATAATTATTCATAACAAAAGGCTACGTGCTGTCAAACGCTCGAATTGGCTAACATGGTAGACGGGGTTCCATATCGATTCTAATTACGAAAGCACCGAGGTCGAGGGTGATTTGTAAGGTCAGAAATCGATATGAACTTATAGCGTCTCTGTTGGCTGATTGGATAGCGTCACTGACTGTCCTGATTTCGTCCCCGTCCACTTGGACAGTGGTTCGATCCCATGGGGGGACGAAATTATTATTAATTAAAAAATTCCCCTTCGGTACATATATGAAAATATATCATTTGGGAGGTAAAGTGAATTTAGATATTAAAGGACATTTGTAGCTTGAATTGATATATATATTATATATATATATATATATATATATATATATATATATATATATATACAGTGTGTATGTGTGTGCATGCATATCCATATGTATAACACAAAAATCATATGTCTCTAAGCATTCATATATTTGCGCGTGTGCAAGGGACGTCAAGCTTCAACTGTAGATGCAAAAAGGCTGAAGATTTGGAAATTTCCTTTTATTAGTATTTATCATTGGTTCAAAATTAGAATGATTAAGTTACAGTAATCAGTGTTTTATTCTTCACTGAAACCACTGGTTGTAAGAGAAATAAAAGGTACCGATTATGTATATATGTCAAGAGTAAAACTCTCACACACCATCTCATAAGTCAAACGTTGATGATATAACTTATACTAAACTCACTTGGTATTGTATAATAATACAATGTAGGCAAACTCGCCCTTACCTTTCTCCCTCCACAGCTTTTGGGAGAAACTACTTTAATCCTCTTTCTTTGTTCGGGTTGACTGCCAAAAGACTTCAAATTTCCAGGTGCGGAACTGGGAGTAATGCTAATCCTCGCCCGAGGTAAGTCTTCTGGCAGAGAGGCAAGGGATTGACCATGTGCATAACGCTGTCTTGAAACTTGAGCCACGAGGTCGCCATGCCCATGCGAGATACCCGCAATATCAAGGTCTATAGATTAAAGAGGTCTTCTCAACCCCGACCCAAAATATTGTGTCAGGAGACAGGTTTGCTCATTGTATTTCAGTCAGGGAGTTAATTATGAGAAACAAAATCTAAGGACAGCACATAAACTGAAAAGCACATCATTGCTATGGGTATGCAACGCATGAATGTTAAGCAAGCGGTGCAATTATTGTTATCTTATTAATATTTTCTGTTTCCTTTTTATTGTGCAATATACCTACAGTGAGACCTGTTTTGTCTGTATGTATTTGTGCTTTTCCAAGTTGCAAAATATTCAAGTAAAGTGTAACATAAATTGTTAAATTGCGAATTACCGGAATCGAGTCCATTTCTAGGCACTCTCTGTGCAACTCCTCATTCCCTGATTAGACGCCTCATTCCAGAGAAGTAATCATAGGTACTTTCGATTATAGATTAGGAGTTAGGCTATCTTGTGTGCAATATTGGCTTCCCCACTACATCCTCTCCTTACGGCGCCCTTGAAGCGGACTCCCATTGGGTTTCCTTCCAGCATATCCCACTCATTACTTCTTCTATCTTGTAGTAAGGGACTATTGTATTTTGCCCCAAGTACGCTAACCCTTTTTCTGATGTTTTTTTTTATTGTAAATATTATTAGTTAAGTTAAACCTTAGAGTTTACCTAATCAACCCCCCTTTGAAGCAGACCTTCAGCACTATTTAACTGAATGTGTTTTTACCTGACCTCAAGGCCATAGTCTGATTTTGATTATATATATAAAGAAATCTGTAAGAGTTTGATCATGTAAGTGCTCTCAGGAAGGTCACGATATGATGTTCTTTCCTTTTCCCTCCTCTTTTATGAAGTGCATTAAGCTACAGGATAAATCTTTCCGTGAATGTAGCGTGGAGTTTCTCCTTTTACTGTTAGTTTTTCGCTAATTTAAAAAACTTCAAAAGTTTGTTTGAAATACAGTGTTGGCAGCTGGATTTTTTTAATTGGAAATGCGGTTGATGAAATATTATTTGTTTGTTTTTGCGCAGTGAATCTGAATTTATTTCAACGTAAAATCATGCCCACACTGCGAAGAATTTCTCTATGGAATGTAAACATGAAACGGAAATGAAAGCGTGCAACAATTTAACCAATTCTTTGTTGTTAATGCAAGTCATCTGGCGGAAGTAAAGGCTGTTGTAAGCATCTGAGGGATGAAAGAACTGGGATTTCATGAACAGACATGATATAAATGTGTGTGTGTTTGTGTGTTCTTGCGCGCGCATGTGTATACATACATACGTACATATATATCATCGCCTCCTACGCCGTGTGAAGCTAAGAGCTCCTGGGAAGTTCCATCACATTTTTCGTGTATTTCCTGTGCCTTATCTGATACAAATCTCCACTTATCTCCAGCCTCCCGCCTCATATTCTCATACAAGTAGGTCTAGTCCTTCTAGACTGTAGGAGGTCCAAGAGACAGACGCATTGCATACTATTACTTTTAGAACTGTATTAAAGACAGCTACGCCATTTGTAACTCCGTATCATCCTTATCTTATCCACATATGGAACTTAGATAATTTCCATGAAGGCATAATTTTTCCCTCTTTCCTGCCATCAGACTCCTAATGTCCTTCTTAAAGCTTTATTTTCATAATCAAAAAGTCTTTTAAAATAGTTTCATTGTCATACCATGATTAATTTCTATATAGGAATGCAGATCGTATTAGCATAAAGTATAATCCAACTTTCCTGTGCATTTTCAGACTAATGACTTCCAAACCTGATCCATGTTGCTGATTGTATGAGTTACCTTTTTAGTCCTTCACTAATTCCAGCTCAAGATCTTGAATGGATGGCATTGTTCCTAAATATCCACACAAATAATATATATATGGCAGTAAGGCAGTCCAAAGATGAAATCCTGAAAATCCACAAAACTTGTATTGAAAATTACATATAGAATTGTACTATTACAATCAGATATACAGTCTTATTAATACAGTAACGGCATTACAGAGTTTTACCAACAATTAGAATATATTTCTGAGAAATAACAATAAAATATTCATCCAAATATGGGAAAATTGTCAGAATAGATTTACGGATCATGTGTATGATATTGAAATAACATTAAAAATTAAAACGTTACTGCATGCAGCTATTTCAAAATTTTTTTCTTTCTTTTAAATTCAACTCTAAACTATGATGAAAATTGAAGAAAATTAAAAGATTTGACCCATTACTAAATATAAATGAAAAGGCACCATACATCACTAGAGAAAATAATGCGAAAAAATGTTAGTAAATCTTTTACAAAATTTATTTATGAAAAGGCAAAGCATATTTTCTAAAGGAGAAAGCGTCCCAAAAGTGAAGTAGTAATGGTAGAAGGTACAATAGAGAATTACAAAATGCTCCTCTCTATTATTCCCACAAATTTCCCGGGGTAAATGTTGACAATGTCCCATTGCATTTGAAATTTCCGTTTCATATTCAAATTGGAAATCACTTCCGATTCGATGTGACCAAATTACATATTTTTGGGACCCTCGCTGGCGCACTGCGAGTTTTATGTTTGCTTGTTGCAGTGATGTAGTCCTTGTGCGTATTTAGCGTTGCTCAACGTATGTAGAAAGATTCGGCATTATTATGCGTATGTTTATTCAGTATTGCATTCACGTAGCAACTTCATATACGAAAACTTCTATCAAAATCTGCGTAAATTGAATGTTGTAGAAGAATCGCATGGCCACTTCAATGCACACAAATATTTAGAAATGTGTGTGAAACAAAGAATGTCATTCAAAAATCCCATTGCCACAATAATACGCAAATATAAATCAAAACCAGTGTGATGAAACGTCATATGAAAATGACAAGCCACTTTCATGCGTGTCAAAATCCATCAAAACTTGCGTAAAGAAAATGTCATCAAAGAATCACAGCCACTTTAGGATCTATCATCATGTCTTGGCTGCCTTATTACAGTCAGTGAACTGCCTCTGAGGATCAGATGGAAATCTGTGACAGGATGAGAGGTTGCAATTTGAAGGGTCAAGAGCCTCTTCGCCGTCGTCACATCTTTATTTCGATTTCAAGGAGTGAACGCATTAATCTGGTGTTAGTTTTTTAATTCGCCCTAAATACAAACTCATATTTTCCATCTTTCTCTTCTCTTTCCTTTCATTTAAAGACAGAGGTTGATGCTGCATGCAACCTGGTGTCCATACATAAACTAGGCTTGATGAAAGCCAGAAATCACTGAAAAAAAAAGAAAGAAAACAGGCTTGGATTATCCCCATGGAGGTGACAGACTTCTCTTCAAGAAAGGGGGGAGTAATAACTATAACTGCTCACGTTTATACTCTAGCTAGGAAAGGTTGAGACCAAGGTCTACAGGATACTTTCCTATAATTAGAGGCGTTGACAAGTTTCCCGTCCTTGCTTTTACCGAAGGAAGGTATTTAATCCTAATTAAAAAAGAGGTTTACTCTCTCTCTCTCTCTCTCTCTGGGTCTCTCTCGTCTCTCAAACATATATAATATATATATATATATATATATAAATATATATATATATATATATCTATATTATATATATATATATATATATATATATTAATATATATATATATATATAATATATATATATATATATATGTATATATACACTTATCAAATTGCTCAATACAAAATCTAATTACGGGTGGGTTTATGTATATATATATATATATATATATATATATATATATATATATATATATATATATATATACGTACATATATATATATATATATTTATATATATATAAGTTATATATATATATACCTATATATATGTATATATATATAAATTATATTATATATTATATACATATATAGATATATATTTTATATATATATATATATTTGATAAGTGTACAGCAAGTAATTTTCTGATCTTCGTGTTTTGTTTTTGTGCTAACGAATGGAGGGAGGTGACAGACAATCCTCTTATTACTGTGACGTGTGGGCACTTTCCTTAATCATCTATACACGAGAAAATGGCAACACCGATCAAAAAAGTGCCAATCTACCAAATTATCACTCTTTTTTTCTGAAAACTTTGAAAGACTAAGAAAATATGGCTGCCGTGCTAATCACCTCCTAGACTATATGTAGACTATATCTCTCTCTCTCTCTCTCTCTCTCTCTCTCTCTCTCTCTCTCTCTCTCTCTCAAAAGCTGCGATTCACAATGGTCGACTATAACAATTATGTACCGAATTCACTAGTTGTTTTTGACTAAGCTGACCATGTGTCAGCACGGGCTCTTGCTCACCGAGCAGCCCATAAAGAAATTCACTACCAAGGTAAACATAGTTATAGGCCGAATGTTGTACCACTGCACGCCAGCCAGCCAGGCAGAGAGAGAGAGAGAGAGAGAGCGAGCACGGAAAGCGTTTGTTACCTGAGATAAAAAAGAATGGGCCTTACAGGTTCATTTAAAAAAGATAACTCCGAATATTTTGCCAGCATGGACCATGAGGGATGAAAAAAATGCATTTCTCTCTCTCTCTCTCTCTCTCTCTCTCTCTCTCTCTCTCTCTCTCTCTCTCTCTCTCTGCCCCATAATTAAATTGTCCTTTTTTACTTACTCTAGAATTAGATAATTTTCACCATATACATCGCTACATTCCTTTTCATCTGAAACTAATTTCCTCCCATTCTTTTTCTTTATTTTTTTTTTGTTTTGTTTATGTTTTTATGAAATGCTCTGTCTGCCTGTCTTTCTGACTATAAGACTAGTTTCTTCCTTCCAAAATGGACAAAAAAGTGTTTCCTTTACGCTAAGGATGTTCCATTTTCATAAAAGCAGTTTTCCGCTTACAAAACAGTTTCCTTTTCCATGGTTTTTTTTCTTGTTCTCAGTCAATTTTAGTTCTCTTTGATACAGGGGGCTTATTTTCCAGGAACAACTGTTTCTCCTCCATCATTAAATTTGCGATATAATAAAATTAAATTTTCAAGATACCCAACAACAATTAGTTACCTCCCATGAAACGACTTCCCTTTCAGTAGCATAAAATATTTTCCCATTCCGTAATTTTTTTTTCATCTATAGTAGCGCATATAAGAATATTCCTTCCTGAAAAAGGGCAATTTTACCCTGTATGTAAAGACTGCAACTCGAAAGTAATGGCGTTTGAGACACCATTACCACTCCTCCCCCTTCCCCTCCCTCCCTGTCAAAAGCATCCCTATGAATGTTGGTGCTTGTGTGAGCTAGGAAGCGTAAAAGAAGAATTTTCAAGCCGTTATAAGACCATCATTACGCCTCTGAAGAGAAGAGAAGAGAAGAGGAGAGGAGACGAGAGATGGAGGAGGGCCGCTGGCCATCTCTTCAGATGGGGCTTTTGATGCTCTTTCATCTGCCGCTGATGATGATGTCTTTCGCCTCAGAATTTACAGAAATGAATATGAAATGAGCATTTGGAGGAGGAGGAGGAGGAGTAGGGAGGGGAGGTGGAGGAAGGCGGAGGAAATACGGCAGTAGTAGTAACGGTAGTATGGAAGGAAATGAGTCGTTCCACCAGGAGGAAAAGTACACCGGAGAAACACCTTTTCGGCTCCATTAAAAAATCCTGAAGCAAATGGAGATGCAGAGAACAGCCTAGAACAGAAGGGAATTGGAAATCAATGACCCAGTGTTGATATTTTTGAGATTTTATCTGCATGATTATAGTTAATGTGAGCAATCATACAGTACCTCTTCAGCCGCTTAGTTTCTGCCGATTCTACAAAGTGATTCAATGTCGTGTTATATCGTTTTCTTTTTGGTAATAATTCCTTCAGACCTTTTGGCATGTTCGTGATTCTTTGTTTGTGTGTGTGTGTGTGTGTGTGTGTGTATGTGATTTTGTCGGGTGGGGTGGTTAATAACAGGTTAAAAGGGGAACGGTTACAAGAATGAGGGGGTTAAAAAGTTAGGAAAGAGCAGGGCAGACCCGCGTCATCTTTGATGGCACCCGAATTTTTTATTTTTTTTTTATTTTCCTTCGGATTTATTTCTTGTGTTTCCTTGAGCTCTCGCTGCCTTCAGCAATCAAGCGTGCTTTAATTAAGACTATTAGTGTGAGATCAATGTGATATTTTTACTTTTGTATTCATTCAGTAACTATATTAACTTCCCAAAGCGAATTGTTAATCTTCAATGGAAGCATCGTTGTTACTCGAGAAAAAGGGTAATAAATGCATAAGCTTACATCACACGTTCATACTTACATACATACATACATACATGTATTTATGCATATATATATGTGTGTATATACATATATATATATAATATATATATATATTTATATATATATACTATATATATATATATACTATATATATATATATATATATATATATATATACACATGAAATGTGTACGCTTGAGGATGTGCGGTGAATACTTACACCAAATGCGTAATTGAACAATACCGACTGTTACCTCTGAGAATAAGCTAGATTAATGGAGCTATTAAACGTGTCACGTAATAATTGATGACACTTTACTATATTAAAATCCTTTCGGAGGGTAAGTCATGGTTAATTGGTTCTCATTTGATATAAAGAAAAGGCGAACTCATTCGTTTTCCTTTCAGGAAACAATTGATAATTCCTTTGATTTTTCCAGTTCTGCGTACACAGCAACCTGGTTTCTTCGAAGTCTCGTGGCAGTTAATATGAAAGGTATGGATCGCCTTGACATAAACTTTTCCTCTCCCTTTTATCTCAGCTTCTTTGTAACCGTGTATGTATTTATTTGATTTTTCTCTAACTTTTCATCTTTTACCCCAACTTCTTTGTAACCATGTATTATTATTATTATTATTATTATTATTATTATTATTATTATTATTATTATTATTATTATTATTATTATTATTATTATTATTATTATTATTTTGCTCTGACTTTTAATCTTTTATCTCAACTTCTTTGTAATCGGGCATGTATTGTTTTTTTTCTGATTTTATATATGGCTTGATATTTTCATATTTATTCTTATTCTGTATGCGGGATTGATAATTATTCAATTGATTATTAGGTGGCTATTTCGTCTTGGCATATCGTATCGCTTTACTGATCCCTCTCCCATATGGTTTGTAAGCTGAGCAATAAGATTAATCTCGTTCTTCTGTAGAAATGTTTTTTGCGAGAGAGATGATAGAGAGGAAGGGAAGAGAAGAGAGAGGGGAGAGGGAGAAGAGCGAGAGAGAGAAGGAGTTGGCGGGGGGGGGGGATTGGGGGGGGGGGGGGGGGGGGGGTCAGTCTGTGTATTCCAGCAGACCATTTGAATTGCTCACGCCTTTTCGACTGAAATTTTTCTAACATGTTATCTCTTGAATACCGGCTTTACGTGTTATGTTTCAAAGGATGTGAATGACTATTATTACAATAAAAAAGACTATGCACAATAGATTTTATATTTCAGTCTACAAAAAAATTTACCATTCTCTGGGACAAAGGAATTCTCTGAGGATTGAAGAAATTATATGTAAAATATCGTCATTAAAAGTCATCTGAAGTCATGCATAATCGGATTGTTTCATTTCTTCATGTGACCAGCTGTGGAATTCTCCTCCTTTCTCAATATTTCAGCCTTCGTCTGTGTCCTTCCCTTTCTATTTTTTGCCTTCTACCGGCCCGGGCTAGTTGTGACTAGGTTGACTACCCTGTCAGACACTTCATTTAGATATTCATACAAGCCTGTATAAAATGCAATCATTTCTGTGCTCTGCGTTACGAAAGGTCACCTTCTTTGATCTACCAATACAGATAGAGCTCCTTCCTGCCCAACCATGACGTCATAGCGAACCTGCGCATCCACTGATCTGCCGCCAAAACTTCTGGTTGTCGTTGCGACAGCAGTCGCTTATAGAAATGAATATTGGAAAAGTATTTTATAGTATAACCCTGTGAACGATGTTTAAGATTTGAAATAGTAACTTGCAGTAATGAATACTACATTTGAACCGAGTAATGTTTTGATAGTAGTTAAAATCTGGAATTGGAAGCTCCGTCAGCTCTCCAAAACTTACGAAATAAACATAGAGAAGAACATTGCCATTACTGGATGCCCCTCGGTGACCACTAAAACCACTGTCCATTCATTAAGAGTAATTTTCCAACCTTCTACTGTGCATTTATGTTATATGATAAACTATTACGAAATGACGTCATTCCGTTCTATGTGCAATTTGTGACTTACAACAGAGAGAGAGAGAGAGAGAGAGAGAGAGAGAGAGAGAGAGAGAGAGAGAGAGAGAGAGAGGTTTGCGTCCGTTCTGTGTCCCCTTCCCTCGCCGATATTTCTCAATACACTTTGTATTAATTAGGCGTATTAATTACGCTCATGAGCGATTCCGTGTCTTTCAGTTTATACCGTGAGAATATCTGTAACTGACAAGCGCAATATTTTTCGGTTATATTTGGAGCCTCTGGTGCAAATCCATTTCATTTCAGTCCCTTGGTCATTTTGTCTTTGGTCTGCTTTCACTGGCTAAAGCTAAATGGAGTCATTACCATGAAAATTACCCTTTACTGCCCACTCAGTTCGAATTTCAAAGCGAAATTATTATTATATCTTATCCTCAGTTTACCTTCGAGTTTCAAGAATCTTCACCCAAAAATATGAATTACTGTTGTGACTTAGATATGTTTTACCCAGCCAGACGTGAAACATAAGCGTATGAGCTGGACTTTTACTTCTCTAATTGTCATTAGTTGTTGGAGAAAAGAGTTAGTTACCTCTTCTATATCCTCCTCCTCTTCCTCTGCTGTATTTTACATGCAATGTTGCCTTTCCTCGACGGATTCACAAATCCGGGTCTGAAGCGACCAAACCCACACCGTGTGTGGAAAACCTTTGGATCTCTGGCTCTCGTTCTCAGATTAACTGTGCTGACCGCCTTTGCTGACTTTTATTGGCATGCTTCTAAAACGGGAGAGAGAGAGAGAGTGGGTGTTGTTATTGACAGATAAGCAGGTTTCATGCTAGCATGAACTCCCGCACCTCAGCATCCCGCGTCAAAAGAATTAAATTATTGTAGATGGTTCATTATAAAGAAGTATTTTATCGTCAAGAAGCAGAGCTTGTATTAAGTCTGTTTGATCTCTGGGCGGCTGAACTAGAATTATATAATTTTGAATATCTTTTTAGTACCAGAGTGCAATATATATCTACTATTTTCTTGTGTTTCATTAATCGTTGCCTTAATTATTACATTTTCCTTCAGTCAAAGGGTTGGAAAAGTTCGTTTGATGAGAAGTGTGGCAATACTGGAATTGTTGCCTCGGCTAGCGATTTTTTTTTTTACTAAGAAATATGAATTTCTACTAGATAATATGCTGACGCTGGGACGACTTTCTCTTTAGGGTGAGAGTAGGGAGCCAAATTTCAGAAATTCAACAATTTGACAGAATTATTGATTCTAATTCAGGCAATCTGGTAGAGACTGATGTTATCATAAGGTATCTAGGAATAGTAGAGGTAGAATTATAAGAAATGGTGGATTATAATTAGCTGTTCTGTCCTATTTGTAGAATAATTTAGTTTGCTGTTATTGTATATAAGTTAAGACTTAACAGGTATCATATATGATATAAGGTAAACAACCTAATGTATTTTCAAGCTACAAACCACAAAGGGAGCGAATACATCCACCACCTCCCTTTTCCCTTAAAAAAAAAAAAACTTATTACAGCCGTATTCGGAGCTGGATCCATCTCTAAATCTGACAAAATCGTGAGTTGCCGCTACCTCGGCCTTCAAAAAATGTTGACTAAAATATGTTATTAACATTACTAAAGATCTTCTGCCTAGTCAAACAAACATACACTGCGAACGTATAACTTTAATTCGAATCTCTCATTTTTTTCTGGGTTTCATTTTTGCTACTAAACCTTTATTGAGCTTGAACAAAGGCATCTTAGTTCTTTCTTGAGATGCTTCAGTGATTGTTATATCTGCATCTGGTCTCTCTTGTATACCGGTTTGGAAACCGATTTTATGTTTGTTGGTTTGTAAGAGGTGCGTGTCATTATGTCGAGCCCTTTCTCACAACCAATTTCACGATATTTATTGTTATTAGTGCCAAAAAAAAAAAAAACTGTCATGATGGTATTACAGTCCACAGAATACATAAAAATAACAAAAGAACGCGAAAACAAATAGTAAGTTACCGTCAGAGAATAAATATCTGAAAACACAGCAAGCATCCATCACGTAAACAAAATGGTTTGTATACTGCCTTTAAGAAATAATTTTCTGAAAATGCAGATAATTTCACATGGAAATAGAAGAAAAATGATAGCACTGTTATCACATCTAGCAAGAAAAGCATCCATGATCCATTCAAAACGAGCCCACATAATAGCAAATGGAAACAAGTAATAATAGTTTGTATATATATATATATATATATATATATATATATATATATATATGTATATATATATATATATATATATATGATATATATATGCATATATAATAACATATATATATATATATGGTATATATATATATATATATAATATATATATATATATATATATATATATATATATATATATATATATATATACACACACACACTACCTATTATTACTTGTTTCCATTTGCTATTATGTGGGCTCGTTTTGAATGGATCATGGATGCTTTTCTTGCTAGATGTGATAACAGTGCTATCATTTTTCTTCTATTTCCATGTGAAATTTAGCTACATTTTCAGAAAATTATTTCTTAAAGGCAGTATACAAACCATTTTGTTTACGTGATGGATGCTTGCTGTGTTTTCAGATATTTATTCTCTGACGGTAACTTACTATTTGTTTTCACGTTCTTTTGTTATTTTCATGTATTCTGTGGACTGTAATACCATCATGACTTTTTTTTGTGGCACTAATAACAATAAATATCGTGAAATTGGTTGTGAGAAAGGGGTCGACATAATGACACATATATATAAGTAAAAGTAAATGTCACATTGCATTTGAAATTTCCATTTCATTTCCAAAGTGAAAGTCACTTCCTATTCGTTGTTACTAAATGACTGCTATGTTACGTTGGCTCGCTGCGCTTAAGGTTTTCGACGTTACAATGTATTTCAAACTTAATTTTCATTATCGTATCTTTACTGTTTAAAGTAAATCATCCACCACAGGTAATCGGAGTTTAATAGGTCCAAAGTTTATTTGCTGTAGTTACTTTTATATCATAATTCCAAAAGCGTCAGTTTTTCATTTGTTCCTCCTCTAGCTTTTCTAGTTAGCAAAAAAAAGGGGGGTTAGGTTATATCCTAAGGGATCGATAATCCTGCTCTTAAATACGAGAGAGAGAGAGAGAGAGAGAGAGAGAGAGAGAGAGAGAGAGAGAGAGAGAGAGAGAACTTGAGGGGAGGGGGGCATGGGAAGCGGAAATCTTGCGATTGAGATGCTATAGAATAATTCGCATGCAACCACGTTTTCTGAACATTTTATCAGCTAAGAACCATTAAGGCCAATCTTGAGATAGGGTGACCAAAGCTATTGGTCGAGGGCCCTCAAACTCGCGGGGGTGAGAGTTCATTGGAACATTGGTTGAGGGCATACCCAAGAAGGTTAGTATTTTCTCTCACATTTATCTTTTAATCCCGTCTCATTGTCAACATTGCCTCGACCTCATTACTAATTATGAAATTATTGATTGTTCTTCAATCTTTACGTACTCTCAACCTCAAATGTCATCACTTGCATCCTTCTTGTATCATCCTCTGGGAAACTTTTGCCCTTTCTCGGTAAGATGCAGATTTCTTCTTTCATGACATGGGAACCTTTCATCCTCTGTGAAGACCTTCCCCATAAAGACCAGTTACACAGCGAAAGCTCGTTGGCGTAAAAATTTTTACTTACTGAAAAACAAATGTACCTTATCAGTATGATGAACAGTTTTCACTTGACTCTTCTTTCAACTGGTATACACCTATCATGGTCAGTGTTCCTCTTGCAACTGAAAAAAAATCTGAAAAATAAAAGATTTCTCTTTGCGTTTCGCAAATCAAATAAATTAATTTTCCATATATTATATTTTTTTCATGCAAGACGTTGTTCTTGAATTAATAAGAGAATTTTCCCCCCTTCCCTCAAAAATAACGCCTCAAAACCGGGAAACTTGGCGCATTCCTGCGAGTCCCTCTCCTCCCTCATACCGGCTTCAAAAAAACCGGAAACTTGCGCGCAATTCCCTTTGGCGAGTCCCTCCTCCCTCATACCTCTGCCTGTAAAAAAAAGAAGAAAAAAATAAAAAAAACATCCCGCTGAATGTTGGTGCTTGTGTGCTTGGAAGCATAATAAAAGAAGAATTTTCAGGCCGTTATAAGACCATCATTACGCCTACTCGTGAAGAGAAGAGTGGAAGAGACGAGAGAAGAGGAGAGGAGAGGAAAGCCGCTGGCCATCTCTTCAGAAGGGGCCTTTGATGCTCTTTCATCTGCCGCTGATGATGATGCCTTTCGTCTCAGCATTTACAGAAATGAAAATGAAATGAGCATTTGGAGGAGGAAGTGGGCGATGGAGGAAGTACTCGGGGAATGATGTCGTTTTATCCTCGTAGAAAGAAATAAACTGGAGGCAATGAAGATGCAGACAATATGGAAGAGGAAGAGGAAGAAGGAGAGAGAGATAAACGACTCGGCATTAATGTTTATGAGTGTTTGTTTATGCATAACTACTCTTATTGTGTGTAATTATGGCGAACACTCATGTCACCTAGTTACTCTTTTTTTTGCGAAGTCGGGTCTGACATCTCTGTAATTCCTTGTGCCTGTAATTCGTCGAGTCTCTTGGAATATTTGTATTTATCTGTGGATGCAATAGAAGAAAACCAGTTCGTGAGGTAGAGAAAAAGAAGTAAATTGGAAAAGAATCCTTATGCTCTCTTGGTGCTCATTAAAGGACATTTTATTATATCCATGACTCTCGGCTTCGATAGCTGTAGGTTCTGTAACGCCTTCCAGTTTTATGATTATATATATATATATATATATATATATATATATATATATATGTATATATATATGTATGATGTATGTATGCATATATATATATATATACATATATATATATATATATATGTATATATATATGTATGTATGTATGTATGGCATATATATATATATATATATATATATATATATATATATATATATATATATATATATATATATATATATACATATATATGTATATATTATATGCTGCTACTTTAATAATCCATATATCTTCTCCTTGACTGTATGAAATGTTAGAAGAGAATTTTGCAACATTTTCAGATTCCTTATTTAGCTTAGAGTTATAGGATGTCTAAAAATGTATGTTCAAATTTCACATAACATAATTTAAAAGAGTATATAATGTAGAATGTGTAAAAAAAGAGAGAGATTAACTTTGTCCATTCCAAGATAGAATTGTTTCCGTAATATGTCAACACGTTTGATCAGAGGAACTCGAGATCTCTGTCTTGTTTTCATACCCTGTCATCGCATTTGATAAGGGACTTCTGTTTTGATTGAGTATGTGTCTTTGTTGAGCATACTACATACATGACTGGTTTCAGACGTGTACTTCTTTGTCGATAACCACATGAAGATTTCACAATTTTTCTGTAAAGTTTCGTCATATTAGAAGCTTCTAGAAAGATTGCATCATCTTTCGCATGCCTAAAACGTTTTGTGCGAAATCCACTGTCCAGCTTCCGTACAAGGAAAGAGCGTTCATTACAGACTTTGAATCCCTGGTGTTCAGAGGTCTCTCTCTCTCTCTCTCTCTCTCTCTCTCTCTCTCTCTCTCTCTCTCTCTCTCTCTCGCCATACTTGATATTAAAGTAACGTAAAGATTTAATACTTACTGAATGGTCGCTAGTAAATTTTAGATTTCGTCTTTCTTGGAGTTATTTAGTATTATTTAGTGCTTTTTGTGGAATCTGAACAAACTTTGTATAAGTGTGTAACGGCGCCTTATCTTTTTTGAAATATTGTGAATTGGTGAATTTTTTTGAACAAGCTGCAGCAGAAAGAAAATTGGTACCAAGGTAACATATTATTTTAAATTTATTAGTTGCAACTAATAGTTACAGTGGTTTCATGACACAAGTTTAAAATTTTCACATTGCAAATTTTTGTGTTTTGTGTTTGTTTCATTTGAAGTGATTTTTTGTGCATTTGTCTATTTTCTTATTGAAGTGTGCGTTTTTATTTTTGTATTCTGTGTGATTAGTGCTTTTTACAATTTTGGTATTTTCCACATTTTTCTGTGTTTTCATTTGCATCACAATTTAATTAACTTAATTGTTTTCATTAGTTAATCGTTGCACATTTAATTGAATTTAACATTTGTTAATTAATTTGCATTTACTTAGAATTCTTTTCAAGTTTTAGTGTTGTTTAGCACTTGTGAATTAATTTCCAAATTTAAATTAATACCTAACACTTTTAAATTTTGATCGAATTAATAAATCAATTTTCTTGAATTTTGTGATAAATTAATTTTGGTTTAATTTTACTTAATTAAGTCAAGAATCAATTAAACCTTGCTTTGTTTTCAAGTAACAGTCAATTTCCCTGAGATTGTGAATTTCACTTATAATTTTGAGTTTAATAATAAATTTTAAAAATTTCAATAAGAGTTTTCTTTTTCACCAGTATAATTAAATAATTATATGATTTGTATAGGTAGAAACATAGAGTGGTAAATGAGCAGTTTTCCTTCAATTTACTAGAAGTGAGTTAGAACCAGGGAAGTACTTAGACTTCTGAAACCAGGGAAATACTTAGACTTTTAAAGTTGTTATGGATTGATGCCCTTTAATGAATTTGATTAGATATAAGATTACCTCACACCTGTTTTAATGAACTTAGTCTGATTTTTTTCAATACTGGTAAGTTGTTTAAGGGATCACTGTTGCCTTTAGAGTATTCAGTCGTATTTATTACCTGTGATGAAGGTTCAGGTGTCTGGTTGTTGTGAGGCAACAATTAATGATTGGTAACTGTAGTAACCAGATACTTGGCACTTTGTCACTAGTTTGTATATATATATATATATATATATTATATATATATATATTATATATATATATATATATATATAGATATATTATATATATTAAACTGGAAAATAAATCAAATATATATATATATATATATATATATATAATATATATATCTATAAAGATAGAGAAAGAGAGAGAGAAAGAGAGAGAGAAAAATCGTTGAGGTTTTTTCTTAATGGAATGGCCGCAACACAGTGAAGATGTGTATATAACGATTTTGAAGTCAATAATTCAGTCAATGAAAGTATATTGTCGAGTTATTTTATCCACTATGACAGGGATCATAATTTGAAAATTTCGATTTCAGCGAAATAGAAGAAAGGATTCCTAAGAAAAACAATATGAATCTAGTGTTTCGTGTTTTTTACTGGATTTTTATTTACTTTTTTTTATTAATGAACGTTACAGATATTGAAAATGAAGACTTATAACGGACAGAAATAAAAAATGTCCTAATTGTCTCGGCAGCGACATAAATTTATCATAATTCACGCATTGATAAATACCGTCTAGACTTATATTAATAAACTTACATTGTTCGTATTAAAATATTATCATTTCTCATAAACTTAACCAGAGAATAAAATGATATGTTGGGCATCTCGAAACGTTCAAAAAATATTTTTAATTATCAAATATTAAAATTATATCAGTGATATAATGAAATGAAATGGATTATTTACTTTATATTTCATAAACGTGCATCGGAGGAAAGGTTAAATATTCTCTCTCTCTCTCTCTCTCTCTCTCTCTCTCTTCTCTCTCTCTCTCTTGATGATGATGATGAGACTTTTAACATGGCTGATGAGACTCGGGAGCCTTCCATTGAAACTTGATTTTGGAAAGACTACACTTGGCTGAACTTGACTGCAGAATCCCTGGCAACTTTTACCAGATCACTTTTTCAACTTTCCTCTCTAACTACTCTCTTATCCTTCCTCATCCTCATCCTCCACTCAACCCACCTCATGCCCACCTCCAGCAGACCTACTCCTCTTGCTCCCATTGCCCCTTCTCCTCTCCCCCCCTCCTCCCCCCTCCCCCCACCCCCATCCTCTAGATTTTTTTCTTCTGTACCAGACTTCCTCCAGTGTTCCTAATGTTCATTCCTCTCATTATCACAGCAGTAACCTCTCTCTCTCTCTCTCTCTCTCTCTCTCTCTCCAATGGTCGCACAAGGAGGCATTTCTATTGTTCCTTATGGCCATTAATTATTGAGAGAGAGAGAGAGAGAATCATTGCGCTGTAATGCATGTTTTTCAAGGGCGCCTCGCGTGTTCCGTTGACATTAGAAGCATTCTCCATGCATCTCATCTCGGAAGACCACTAAAGGTATTATTCTTTGAGGACCAAACAAAGACAGGAACCGGGCGACTTCGCAAATAATTTTCTTTATTTGTTGTATTACAGTCGGTTGTAAGATAAATATGAACAATTGTGATATATAAGAAAAAAATCCGATATAGTTACTATCCCAGGAAGGAGAAATTTGAATGATCTACTCAAAGACTTCCTTTTCGTAAACTGCAGAGCTGTGGATCTTTCTTCTCCCTGTCCTTGACCCTCACTATATCTGTTTATCCTTTCCGTTATTTTTGATGTCTTTGTCTATCTTGGGCTACATAAGGTTTTTAGGATGCCCTTCTTTTCATCCTCTTATTAGTACCATGGTGAAGGTAGAGAAAAGGAATTGTTAAAGATTTGGAGTAGGATGCAGTCATTGCCGTGTAAACATATCGAACGCAAAAATTATCAAGTCAAAAGGGCACCAAAGTTTCTTCGACGCAATCGCGTTTTCTGTACAGCGTATAAATCAAAGCGACCGAAAATAGATCTATCTTTCTGTGGTCGGTATAATACTGTATGAGCCGCGGCCCATGAAACTGTGTTCTTGCGTTGCCAGAAGCACGATCATGGCTAATTTTAACCTTAAATAAAATAAAAACTACTAAATAAAATAGAACCTACTGAGGCTAGAGGGCTGCAATGTGGTATGTTTAATGATTGGAAGGTGGATGACCAACATAACGATTTGCTGCCCTCTGGCCTCAGTAGTTTTTAAGATCTAAGGGCGGACAGAAGAAGCCGTCACAATATTTTCTTTTACAGAAAACTTGAATCATGAAAGACAACATTATTTAAGAAAAAGTGTCGCTGGCTTTAAAAAGCTTTCGATACCATATTTCTATTATGCCTTCGTTTTAAAAAAGAAAATTCGAATGAATATGTGACCTGTCGCTACTTAAGTCACAAAATGCTGATGAATTCTCATAAATTCTTCTAATCCACTGTAAAAATTATTCCCCATTATTTCACAGTGTAAACCGTCGGATTTGGCGTGTAGAATTACGGATTGAAACAGCCGCCACAATTGAAATTTAACGCTAGGAAATAATCTCATTACATTACATAACAGGATTTAGTTAAGACGGTGTCATACATTCTGATACTGCATAACAGGGCCATTACCAAATTCCATTTCATTGTCACTGTACATTCATTAAGAATAAATTGCTGCCCTGCTCCGTTTCATTTTTTTTATGGTAAGCGATTACGTAGTTCCGTTTTTCGCCACCCTTCCTGGGTTTCTGCAAGATAAGGGTATTATAACCTTCAATTACTCCGTTATCTAATGCCACTCTTTCCCAAAATCGGAGAGGGACAGGGATTTTGTTCTCTTAAAAGAGTGTCTAGCTGTATCTTTTTCTCATTTAGACCGAAAACACCACCATTAATGACGCTTGCGAGAAATTACGTTTCTTTCAGATTCTGCATAAAGGATATTTATAACTGGCAAGCATGATACGCTCCTGTCAATTTTCGGAGCCTCTGGCTGTAATTCAGTCCATTTATACTCCTCGGACCAGTAATCAACAATTAACAAATGATTTCGACGGAATATGAAATAAATTAACCGCCCTCATATGTTTGACGCAGGCTAGAATTATTTCTAAAATATACTTCAGACAAGATTTAGTATTCGAATTTCATGACCTTCGCATCAAAAGATATGCTGTGGATGTGGCTTAAGTGGTGGTTTAAGTTTACTGGACCATGCTTGAAACATTCTTTCTCTAAGGTGGGTCTTCGTTTTCAGTCTTCCTGTGAACTTATGATCATCGAGGACGTATTAATCTTATAACTTTTTACGGATAAATCAGTCTCGGGTCCCAATTGTATGGTTGAAGCCTTTGTTCTTATGCGCTAACGAACTGAGTTTACTTGGCATCTGTGTGCTAAGTTCTTGTGATAAATTCAGAATAACTTGGCACGCTTGTGATAAATTCTTATGCTCTTATGTTTGTAGAATTTGTGCTACCTCGACTGCCGTCTGCTACATCATCCTCTTGCTCTTCTCTTATATGTTGATTACAGATATTAGCAAAAATATTTACTCTCGTGCCCCAGTGAACTGAGATTTCTTAAGCTGAACCTTGGCAACCGTGCAATTCTGGTGCTTTGTCACTCCTTTGTTAACGTCACCTTGACTTACAGTTCCCTATTTAGTTTTGTTTCATTGTTCCATATTCCACAAAAATGTGTATTAAGTACCTATGCGAGGTGTTATATCATTATGAGACCAAATCTTCTTTACAGGGATTCCTTCATGTCTGTCACCGTCCACCTCCTATGTTTCATTATTACTTGTTCCGTTTTAAGACAATGATTTCTTTTATTTATACATTCAAGAAGACCCATATTTCTTATTCAGGACATGACAAAAAATGTGCACTGTAATGTGTCTGTCTTCTTTGTCTTCTTCCTCTGATGTTCTTGGCCTCAGGCTTTTCCTCTACATAGAGAAATGATTTTCTCACCATTATTGCTTTTTTTTTATTTTCTCTATTATATCTTTTTGGACTAAGTATTAATACTTTCAACTATGCGTTTGTCTCCCCCATAAAATGTTTTGCTTTTATCTGTAATTTTTTCTTATCTCTGGTTTCATGAAATTTCCCTATCTGAGTGTTGGGGAGGAGATTGATATTCATTCCTGATGTTAGTTCAGTCTTCATTGTTTGTCTTCACCGCCTGGGTTAAGGTTTCTAAAACTGCAAATCTACTTTGTTTACTCAGTTGCAAAAGCCTCTCAATGTTTATATATTTAATGAGTTTTATTGTATTAAACCTAAAAACCGTCAATTTTATTTTAAATATTTTTAATTTCTCCGTATCTTCAGTGTTCCTATCAGCTTTTGCATTTATATCACCAACAACAGTTATTCAAATATCTTTGATATTTCATCTATAAAATTCAGCAGCTCTAAATCAAATTAATTATTTTCTTAGAGTTTCATTATGGGTGCTGAGCATTTTTATTTTCTTAGAGTGTTCTTTTATGGGTGCTGAGCATTTTTATTTTCTTAGAGTGTTCTTTTATGGGTGCTGAGCATTTTTGTTTTCGTGGAGTGTTCTATTATTGGTGCTTAGCAATCTACACTGCTCCAGTTGCACAGTTGTTTAAATTATACAAGCAGTAATCTACTGTTTCACAGCTTTCCAGACAATCATTCTCTACCAATGCCATGTTCTCTTCATTAATAAATGTACACATTACCCTCTTCCAAATTGTCTTTTCCCCATTTCGCTTTCTACCTATTTCTTCTTGTCAATCTAATGCAAAGCTCTCTCATTTCAATTTCCTGTTGTCAGTTTATCCTAGGTATTTAAAAACTATGAGATTCTTAGGCTCTATATGGGCTAGGGTCCATTTATAAATTCTCGCCATCCAGTAATGGGGCAAAAATACATAAAGGTTGAATATGCTAAAGGATATCTAGCTCCTTGTAGAGCGTAGTTCAGAATTTAATGGTATATGCTAAACGATAGCTCCGCACCCATAATGAAACTCTAAGAAAATAATTAATTTGACCTAGAGCTGCTCAATTTTATAGATGAAATAACAAAGATATTTGAATAACTGTTGTTGGTGATACAAATGCAAAAGCTGATAGGAACACTGAAGATACGGAGAAATTAAAAATTAAAACAATTTAGATAATTTCAGTCACTGAAATTTCGAGGACAGAGGTCCTATCACGCCCTCAGCGTAGCATGAAGTTAGTGAGACTGTTCTACTCTATTTAATTGGATACTAATTAGTTTCTAATGATATACAACAACTGATCTCTTGAAAACTTTTAAAAGTATATGTGCCTAGAATTCTCTCTCTCTCTCTCTCTCATATATATATATATATATATATATATATATATATATATATATAATATATATATATATATATGTATATATATATATATATATATATATATGTGTGTGTGTGTGTGTATGTATGTATTTATGTATGTGTGTATGTATGTATGTTTGTATGTATGTATGTATATTGAAAGGTGAGGCTGGCGGAGGTAGGTGAAAATAAGGTCTATCGCTGCGAGATGGACTTAAACGGCGGGAATAAGTATAGAAGTTTTATGTATTTTATATAATATAAATTATATATATATATATATATATAGTATATACATATACATATATATATATATATATATATATATGTAATATATATATATAGATATACATATATATATATAATATACATATATATATATATGATATATATAGTATATATATTTATACATACACACACATACACACACACACACATATATATATATATATATATATATATATATATGTATGTATATGTATGTATATATGAATGTGTGTATGTATATGTCTCTAGAATGTAATCGATTAAATGCATTTAACAATGGCATCCATCTCCCAATAAGTGAAAACTCCGACCTCAATTCTCATATTGAATGAAAAATCAATGAATTTCTTCCTTCAAGTTCTGTTTACTAATACCATCAAATTCCGGAAAGGGATCCTTAAAAGAAAAAAAATATCCTAGTTTTGGAATCCAGAATTAATCCGACTCCATTCACGGCATTGCCGACGTAAACCAGAGCCCATTAGGGGCTTGGATGTTTTCTACGGAAATTTGTTCTCCATCATTTCAAGAGCTTGGGGACAAGACGCAGAAAACCGCAGGGCTGTTTGGTTTCACAAATTTTGAGATATATCTTTTATGTATTTATCTGGTTATCTATCTGTTTATCCATCT
This sequence comes from Macrobrachium nipponense, assembly GCF_015104395.2. Taxonomy (NCBI): domain Eukaryota; kingdom Metazoa; phylum Arthropoda; class Malacostraca; order Decapoda; family Palaemonidae; genus Macrobrachium; species Macrobrachium nipponense. The sequence continues at coordinate 32,536,077 of NC_061105.1, forward strand.
ATCTCTCTATCTATATGTGTGGGTTATATTATGAGAGTTAGAGGGAGGGAGAAAGCAGTTTGGAAATAATATCTGTAGATGGAGAGATCGAAGTGAAAGTAAAAAGGGCTAAAGGCGTAAGGACATATATGGAAATTTTTGCACTTACGTGTTCGGCCCGGACCTTAAAAAAAGCTTTGAAAATCACCAGCAAATGTCATGAAATCTAATCTGCAAATATGGACCCAACAAATGGCACTTATTTGGATGAATTTTTGTGGTCTTATCTATTTATTTCCCCGGTGCAGAGAATGTAGAGATTGGCTCTTTTTTTTCTTTCAAGCTTTCTAGAAATAATTGTTTGCCTGCTTCAGACATAGTTTCATTGTGATAGCAAATGTTCCGTAAGAGAGAGAGAGAGAGAGAGAGAGAGAGAGAGAGAGACGGGACGCAAATTCCCGAGATATATACTTGTATTGCACCAGCCCTATATTTCTTGCCATTCCCTTAGGGTAGGTCGTTTGCTAGAAGCTTCTGACCCGTAATTTGGGTGTTGGAATCATAGCGAGATTATTTTCAAGAGGATTCCATGGTTAGTTTTGAAGGTATGGCGTCCCGCTTTTTTCAGGGAAGGTCCCAGTACTCTGTTACAATTCGGGAATAAACGGACGGGACGCAGTGCATATTGGTGAGAAATTTTTTTAAACGATTATTATTTTGTATTAATGAACACATGGACAGAATGACAGTGACAAGTAGATGAGTAGACTACTTTGAGAAATGAAAGAATTTAAGCGTAATTTTCTTGGCACAGATAAATGACGTAGCGTTGCATGTTCTCCACGGTTAACATTTAGATTAAATAAAAAAGTACATTAGAACTTGAAAGCAAAGGTATACAAGTTTGAGTGGTGTATACTGTTTGGAAGGTCGACGTGATAATGATGAGACCTCTTGACACCATTTGAAGCAAGTAGTGGTAAGATTTTACCATGGAATATCCACCTTTATGTTTTCAGCAGTTTAGCTGTGAATAATACTGGGCAAGACTTTTAACTGATTACTCAGTACACATAAATACATCAAATGGTTTTTTTCATCGTAAGTTTTATGCCAAAACATTTTCTCATGTATATTCTTGTGCAAAGTGTGCATGATTCAAGAAGCTCTCTCTCTCTCTCTCTCTCTCTCTCTCTCTCTCTCTCTCTCTCTCTCTCTCTCTCTCTCTCTCTCTCTCTATATATATATATATATATATATATATATATATATATATATATATGTATATATAGTGTGTGTGTGTGTTATGTGTATACATATATATATATATACATGTATATATATATACATTTAATATATATATATGTGTGTGTGTGTGTATATCTATATATTTATATATATATATAATTATCTCTCTCTCTCTCTCTCTCTCCTCTCTCTTACTATATATATATATATATATATATATAAATATATATATATATATATATATATTTTATTTATTTATTTATTTAGTGTACATCTATTTAGCTGAAACAACAAACCATTACTTATAAAACTACAACAATTAATTGTGACCTTTAACACATCACTGATGTTCAAAAGACGAGTTTTTCTCATTAGATTATTCATTAGGACACCTTTGAACCTAATTAAGGACAGGTGGATAGTTGCGCAGGGGCCATCTAACCTTACGGGCGATATGTTTTAAATCCTTTGTTTACCCTTTCAAGGCGTCTTCTGTTGATCACCTCGATTCGTTTGATCTTCTAGAGACGTTCAGGGTTGCTGGTCAATAGACGTCGACAACCTGCGGCTTATCAGTTACGTTTCAGTCTGTTGTTGAATGCGAAGGACGATTGATATGGTAGTTCTTGGCATTCTCTAAACCGGGCAGGAAGGGAAAATCAATCGGGTAAAGAGAGAGAGAGAGAGAGTCGTATAATCAACACAGTAAAATGAAAAACTGAGCAAATCACAAGGTAAAAATGACAAAATAACAAGCGGTAAACGGCCTCTCCATTTCTTAATTAATATAAAAAAAAGTTTCATGTACGAGCTTGAAAATATTATTGCAGATGTTACTAGTGCCGGATTTTTCAGGGTCCTGATTTACTCTTCAGGAAAAAAATGGTCATGATTAGTTCATCTATAAAATGCCCGTTATAAAAAAATTGAACTACCTTCTTTAAAAAAGGTTATATTAGTTAAACTGTAAAACTCAAAGTAAAATTGACTACAGGTTATTTTTATTCAGGCTGTTATCCACAACAAAATTCGAAGTATAACCTACAATTTTTTTTTTAGATTTAACCTTTGTTTTCTTATCAATATGAGCAGAAATAGAAGAAACACCCAGTGTTCGTTTGCTCGAGAAACGTAAATATCTTATCATTCTACAAATCTCGGTATTCCCCATTGCCTTAAAACTATGCTAGAAGGCAGAATGAACTTAAAATTATACAATACTGTTAACCTTGTAACCTGCCGTCCTTAAAAATTGACCCTTACCCGGAACCAGTGTTCTTTAAATATTGTATCTCCGAAACACATTTTCCTGAAACGGTCTTCGTCTCTTTCTCCTCCTTCCTCTCTTTAATCGGTCCCATTGGCTGGTTCGAAGTTGTATGACCCTTGGGAGGCCGTCTATTTCGCGCCCTACAGACAAAAAATATAAAAGGGCTATTCGAGAAGAGAGTAAGAAAGGGGACAAACTCGCTTGTTATAACGGAGAGAGAGAGAGAGAGAGAGGAGAGAGAGAGAGAGATTGTTATACAGGTAGGGGAGAAAGCTGTTTGACGCCTTGTATCTCTTAAGATATGAATTATAATGGTTTCGAATTATAGTTGTGATGTTAAGTGAGAATCTTACATTTTGTACGTTTAACTGATATCTCCTTATATAAACCTGATGCCTCTTAGAAAAACAGAGATGACATATACGCATTTTGGGTGTGTGTGTGTATATATATATATATATATATATATATATATATATATATATATTATATATATATATATATATATATATATATATATATATATATATATATATATATATATATATATATATATATATATATTATATATATATATATATATATATATATATATATATACACAATGTTTAGTCTTTCTTTTTCACGAAGATAGATATATGAGGTTGTAGTCCACAGGAGAAAAAAAAAGCTGAAATTCCTCTTAGCTCAAAGGAATTTCAGCTTTTCTTTTTCCCCTGTGGACTATAAACCTCTTATATATAAATATATATATATATATATATATATATATATATATAGATATTGATATATATCTATATATATATATATATATATATATATATATTATACATATATATATATATATATATATATATATATATATATAATATATCTATATCTAGGTCAAGATTTTAAGCCAGAACCAAGGAAAGTAAAGTCTTTACCAGTTTCATGCATCTTTGTCTATATGCAAGTTACCCCTTTGAACTGTAAGCATCCATTCTCTCAAAAAGCTATCTCTTCTCCCATTGGCTGTCGGAATTACCCCCTACAGAGACGAGGATTTAAAAGGATCAGAGGCCAGCAGCTCGTTCTCAGAAGCACGGACACGGTAGACCTAAGAGAGGTCAGATGCTCCTACCACCTCACCCTGCAGACGCTCCGCCTCCTCCCCTTTCTGCTCCCCTGTTCTCCTCCGGGAAGTCCCAAGTATCTTTTTAAAGTCCATGGTACACAGAAACATCAAGGAGAAGATACATTCAAGCCCTAGGACGGCCAGACAAACACCGTTCCTGATTGTGGTAGGAAATGGAAACTCTTGGAGCAAGCTTGCATTTTCAGTCTGTTTGTGCAAAATTTCTGAACGCCGTGTCTGGATTGCCCCAGCCACGTGTTTACGGTGGATCGACCAATCGACCCCCCTTATTAGTCTCCTGGATCTCTGTAAAATATAGTAAATACAGTGCATTTAAAACTAAAGTCCAGCTTTTATGTAAATTCCTCCTTCCTCAGTAATATCGGCCTTATGCCTTAGTAGTTTTTTTCTTTTTGTTCTGATCTCTCGTCCTCCATTGAAGGCCAAATTTTTCAGTGTTAACTACATTTTCTAGGAGTGAACGAACAGAAATCAGAATAATATATATATATATATATATATATATATATATATATATATATAATGTATGAATATTTATATATATATATATATTATATATATATACGAGTATATATATATATATCTATCATATATATATATATATATTTATATATATATATATATATATATATATATATATATATTATATATATTATATATATATATATATATATATATGTGAGTGTGTGTGTATGTATCTATGTATAATGTTCCAAAGAACATAGATTTCCCATGTGTATAAAGTTATTACTGGGTGCCCCCGTAATAATAATTAATCTATATATTATTATATAGATATCTATATCTATGATATATCTATATATATAGATATATTATATATATAACATTTATAATATATTATTAATTAATATGAATATTTTATTATATTATATATTCTAATATATGTATTATTTTATTTTATGTTTTAATATATAATTATATTATATATAATATATATTATATATATTATATAATATATTATATATATATATATTAATATGTATGTTAATTGTTCCAAACAAACAATAATAAATTCCCTGGTGTATAAAGTTATTAAACTGGCCCCGTATGTATGTTTATAAATATATACTTATTATATTAATATGTGTATATACTATATTATTGTTATATATAATATAATATATTAATTATATTTATATATATATATATATATTTAATTAAATTAATTAACATTAATAAATAGACCTAGCTTTTTAACATTAAACAAATGTTAGGAAAATTGTAGATAAATATATTTAAAAGGATGACATTAAACACAATAATTAACGAAGTAAAAAATAAAAATAGTTAAAACTTCAAATATTTCATTAATTAGTTTATCATTAAAATGGTATAAGGCTCATACGTTACCAAGGTACTGACTAATGGGGCAACCGGTGTCAGTTTGAACACCGTCAGATTTTGGCACCAGCAGCAAGAGCCCATTGCAGCCTGACCTTACACAGAAGCCGTAATATTGGGGACCAAAATGATTTGGGCCCGACATAACATGCTCCAAGTCCACGGAGGTTGGACGTAGCTTGCCTGGTTGAGCTTATACATTAAGCTCCAGTTGTCGTTAGTCTGAAGGTAGTGTCCGTTGATGAGTGATTTCTTGTGAATCCAATTGTTAAATCAAGGTTGCTTAAAGAAATTACTTGCATGTATAATTAAGCAGATTTTAATATATTATAAAGTTGCAGTTACATGCGAGATTAACAGTGCTGGACACCCATTTTTATCTAGGAATAGTTTAGTTTTCTTAAAGACTCACGTCTTTTCCTTCTATGTAAACTGACTTGAACAATTTTTTTTTTTTTTTCAAATTTTACCAGTATATCTAAAAAATATTTGTACTGACATCACTTCTCTTATCGCCGCAGCAATTTTCATCTCCTAAGATTTACGCCCTTTGCTCATCTCGATGTTCTGTATGTTCTTTACAAACCGTTAAGTTGGTTTTTTCTGGACTTCTGTGTGTAAGCATTAGTCATACATCGTCTGTGAACGATTTTTTTATGTCGTTAGGCTCATCCATCTCCCATTTCCCCCTTTTTTTCTGCACTTCGACTTTGTCTATACATTTTCCCCATAACACCAGATTAACGTTTTGTTTTTTGCTTGTACGTCACAAAATTCCCTTGACTCGACATTGCGTATTTTCCATTCTTCTAGATTTAGTTGGCCTCATGGCAGCACGGGCTCTCGATCTTCCTTAGTCTAACTCTATTTCCATACATCAACTCGACGTTTCCCCCTTTTTCCATACATAGTATGGATACATATCTCTTTCCCACGCCTGGAAAACGGCATCTCCTATTTCCATTCCAAAGAGATCACGTCTTATTTACATATCATCTCACCGTAGGGGAAGACAAGATTTACGTATTTTATTATTATACTTTATTATTATAGTTACTATTAGTCATTCCATGACGTTTGTATCCCTGGTTTCCTTGTATTCATTGTTTACGTTAGTTTGCCATCTGTCCAGAGATCTCTGTAAATGTTGTTTATCAGTGAAGTTATGTGAAGTGGTAGGCCAAGACCCCATGGTAATTTTGAAGTAAATATTAAAGCCGATTTGAATAAGTATTATTTGCTAGTATTTTTTATAAACTGGCGTAATTATTACCTCCTTTAAGTGTTGCGTAATCAAATCAAGTTATTTCAATGTATGCCTTTTCATATTAGGTCTGTATGTCTTGTGTATTCTTTTAGTGTGTCTGTCTCTGTCATCTTAAGAGGTGCGCCTTGCTCTTCATTTTAAGTTCGTTTTTCTTTTTTTTTTCTTTTACCGAGTTTAGTTTTGTAAGGGTCATTTTAAGCTTTCTTGGTTTTTAATGTGCAAATGTATTTAAGTGTGATTCAGTATTTAAGTTAAACTTAGTTTCCATTTTAAGTTTTCTTATACTTTGTATTTGTTTCTTTTAATTATGTGCTCGGATGCTCCTTTTTTATATAGATGTCCTGATTATGTGACCATGGGTCAAGAAACGCGTTGGCAATAAATGTATCTACTGGATGTGTATATGTTCCTGCGCCCTTCTCCTGCCTACTATAGTACCCTTTGATGTCTGGATTATATATATATATATATATATATATATATATATATATATTATATTTATATATATATATATATATATATATATATATATATATATATATATATATATATATATGTGTGTGTGTGTGTGTGTGAGTGAGAGAGTGTGTTTGTGTGTATAATAATTATTAACTATTGTTTATATGTTACACTCTAGTATGTGTATTTAATGTGTACGTGTGTTCCACGGTAGGCGCCTGTGACATTTTGCATATTTTTTTTTTATTTCATTTTCATTCATCATTTAGTACCAGTGTTTTTTGTCCTATGCCCTAGACCTGGTACTCCATTTCATTTTAATTCTTCGGACCAGCCCTGTTAAGAATTCCCAATAGTGTGGGAATAATTTATACGAAGAATAAAGTTTTACAATCTATGCAACAATGGTGGCAGTAGACCCTAATCTATAGACTGCTGATTTGTAGCAATTTATAGAGATGGCTGATTGGTTCAAGTATGCTGTCACCTATATAGAAACCAAACAAGTTCGAGTTTGTTCTACTATACAAGTATCCAACATATATTGTACCATTTGGGTTAAAGTACTCCCAAATATAGTGAATCTGATATTGATAAGTTGTCTGTGGGGTTGTTTTTTTACAGTATAACAATGTCTATATACATATATATGTATATATATATATATATATATATATATATATATATATATAATATATATATATAGTATAATGATATTCAAAGCATACTCCCAAAAAGATTACCGATAATGTTTCAGCAGTACTCACTCGTATTTTCAAGTAAGAAATTCTTTTAGACCGTTTTTGTGTTCGTTACATGTTGGTTATAAAACACCTTGTGATATTATTTACCAACCACTGAAAATTCCAGCAAATCCCTTCTTTTCTTAAATCCTTTGTCCTGTATTTCAACCTACTCCCTTCTTCTACACCCCCTATCACCAGAACCGTCACCCCACCACCCCCAATCATCAACCACACACCCCATGCCCGGACCCTACCATCCTGGACTCCAGCGGAGGCCCGGGAGAGACCCTTGGAGGAATAATAGTGAACTATTATTCCTCCAAGGGGAGACCTCGGCCCCAATGTGGCCAACTCAATTACTTCCACATCAACTGCATACTTTTGGTCAAATACCGAGGTCTCTGTTTGGGAGTCTTATCCATGCCTCTAGCCGATTTTATATTTTTTCCCTCTCCCGATACTCAAAAGCTTCAATAGGTTACTGTTTCCCTCAAAAGGAAGCCGCCACTGTTGTTATCACAACGCTACTTATGGCTGGCTGGAAGCGCACAACAGACCCTGTCAAGGAGCCTTCGCTTACAGGAGTTCTTCAGGATCCTTTTTGGAAGACGAGCTCCGCCCACAGGTACCTTTTCTTCTTTTCTTCTCCTTCCTCTTGTTCCATCATCTCCTTAGATTGTTCTTTTTAATTAATCCCGAGATTCTGTAAACCTTTTTAAGGTTATATATGTTGTTTTTTACGTTTGTTTTTCTTTTATGTAACCTGTTGATATGCATGTATCCCTTATAATTTTCTCTCTCTCTCTCTCTCTCTCTCTCTCTCTCTCTCTCTCTCTCTCTCTCTCTCTCTCTCTCTCTCTCTCTCAATTAGTATTAATATTGGAATGACTTATACTTTTTCATCACGCACCTTGTGTGCCCATTCCCATCAGTCATGGCATCATATCACACACAGATTTATGTTACGTATAATATTTTTTGGAACAATATGAACTAGGCAGGCATAATTTTGATAATTACAAAAATTCTAATATTTCTGGATCTGGTGGTTTAGAAACCATCCTTTTGGAATCTCCAGCTGAAAGAAAAAGGAGGCGAGAATGATAATAATAATAATAATAATAATAATAATAATAATAATAATAATAATAATAATAATAATAATAAAGACGTTCTTTCAAAGACAACATATACTCATTTGATGTCCAATGAGTGCCCTTGGGTTTGGGGTCCATGAAGTCCTATTATTATTATTATTATTATTATTATTATTATTATTATTATTATTATTATTATTATTATTATTATTATTATTATTGAGCTGAGGGTTCTGTGATCTCGCCATGTGTTTATTGAACGATGATTTTCTTTAAATATCAGTACAAACTGCATTTTTCCTCTTGAAAGTGGCCCTAAAAGCATGAGCCAGTGGCATAGTCCGTTCCTTAGCTGATATACAAAAAGTTATTGTTTATTAAGATAGTGGTAGTTGTTACTATCATTATTATTGAGCTATTCATATTACTTCATAGCCTAATAATTGTGATTTGCGTCATTATTTGGAAAATGTCATTAATGCCATTTTTCTTCATCTTTTAGACGTCACCTTCCTACTTTTTGAGCTTCCAGTACTCGTTATCACTTCTCGGCTTCACTGAATCACAGACGACGTTGTCCATGTGTTTTATGGAAGTAAATTCTCATAACGGCAACGTAACTGCAACGCAGTTTTGAATTATTATTGATGGCTTTGGAATAGCAGTAGTTTGAATGTGCATCGCTTACAAGCAAGCACTTCGCCAGTGATTCCCTCCAGGGAGCGAGCCTCCCTGGAAATCCCTGTCCCTGTATAGTCGGATCGTGTTACAAATCCTTTGTTTCCTCTAATGGTTTGCTGCAAGGAATGGATGCTGCATCTCTCTCTCTCTCTCTCTCTCTCTCTCTCTCTCTCTCTCTCTCTCTCTCTAACGCATATATATGTATCGATGGCTCCTCCTTGTTGATCTGTGCACGCGTACTACAAGCAGAGTTTGTGTTTGTCTGCGTGTGTATGTGTGTTTGGCCTTGTGTCTCTATATTCGCATAGTTGTTCTCTCTCTCTCTCTCTCTCTCTCTCTCTCTCTCTCTCTCTCTCTCTCAAACAGATCAGCGGAGATTCAAGTATTGTTAGCTTGTCAAAATTTTGGTTTAAAAAAATCTTACTCTACTTTTGTACATTCTATTTGTGGAGTAAATGCCAGCCGTTTATGTATTTATCAGTAATCTAAAGTTTTTCACCGATACCATTTACTAGCGCCATTTTAGGATCAAAGGTCCCCAAAGCTTCGATAGTATAAGTACCTCACTTCGTATCCAAAGTAGGCCAGATTTTTTCTCTAGTATATCGTAGTGTATTTCATGATATTTAATTTTTTCATAGTATTACAGTATTCCATTATATAATCTTGGCCTACATCAGCAGTTTTAGTTGAGCTTTTAATAAATCTATCAAGATAATCTTCACAAACACAGTGTTTTATTACAAATCAGGTAATGAAGTAATAATTGTCTAATATCTTTCGAAGACGCTCTTCCGAATCTTTTGTTATTTTACTAATGCCTTCATTGGTTTGAGTATTACAGTTAGTCCTAATTTTATTATCTTGTCATATTCATTCCCTAGCGGTGTGTGTAATATTAGATTGGTCATAGCATTCGTTTGCTATTTTCCATGACTGTCATGTTGTTAAACACTGTTGTCTATTTTCTTGTAAATGTGCTTTTAGTGTTGTATCAGCATTTCCTTTTCTCTTTCGGTAGTATCGGTAATTTTCTTTTTCTTGCATTATTTTCGGTTCTTTAGATATTTTCTTCTACCTACCTGTTGGTGCTGTATCAGGAATTTCTAGTGCTTTTTTTAATAACGTTTCAGTATGTATGCGTAGTTTCTGTGTTGTATGGGTTATTGTCTTGTACTGTCCTTTATTTTGTCTGTAATCAATATCAGTATTTTCTTATACACTTAAGTAATGTTTCGGTATTTTCTTGTGCCCCATTGATGTTGTTTCAGAATTATTAATGTTTAACCTAGTGCATATTTATGCCGTGTTTTTAACTTAACGCACTCATACCATTTCCGGCATAATTGAACTTAATCTCCTCACTTGGGTACGATATATTTTTGTACCATTGAAACCATATTGGCAGACTAGCTAAAAGTATATTATCTTAACAATAAATGAGATTGATGAAGGTGATGAAAAGTAGACAATACACATCACTCATGGCAGTGGTCATATTACAACTGTGAAGCAAGACAAATTTGTTTCGCAGTCTTTTCATTTGCCACAAAATTGTGACCGAAAGAAAATGGGTAAAATTGTTAATAACGTCGCCACCACCACCACACTCCGTTTCCATTCGGATCGTGTTCCATAGGCATTATGAAGGGCGGAAAAAAGTATTAGTGGAGCATTAGCATTGTCCGTCCGTCTCCCTTCTATTATAACAAGGCGATGGAGTGACAGGCAGCAGCAGCAGCAGCAGCAGGCAGCCTCCTGGAGCCCTTGCTCCCCCGAAACCTCGGCAAACCCTCTCCGAGATCTCGGCAAACCCCGGGATTAGTGAAGACCTCATTAGCGGCTTAGGAGCTGACCAGGCGGCGCTAAAACGGAGGCGTTGGCTTAAGGCCCTACCAAGCTTTTCTCCTGGATCTTCCTTCTCTCTCTCTGTCTCTCTCTCTCTCTCTCTCCCTCTCTCTAAGTCCCTCTCTCCCCCACCGCAGTTACCCCCTCCCTCCCAGTAATACCTGGCCCCTCTTCCTTTCGAGAGAATGGGAGCCATAGGGAGAAGGCGTTGATTTCTGTTGTGTACGGGAGAAATCTATCCGGCGGTAAACAAAGATAATTCTCCGTGTTTGTATGTCTCCTTCGCCCTTTCCTCTTTCTTCTTCCCCCAGGTTGGCCCACGGAGGGAAGAAGCCAAACAGTAGTCAGGAGGTATGAAATCTTCGCAAATCCTTAAAATCCCGTGAAATCCTCTGGAGATTATTGAATGCGGCGAAGGAAATAGTGGAGGGGAAGGGACATACATCTCTTCGTCAATATCTTCCGAGCGGATATAAGTATCGCAGTAAGAGACGGATTATTTATTCAGACCTGCGAGTTCAGGCGGAGAGGTGAAAGGAGTCGTCAATAGATTGACGTCTGGATTCATGTCGATTTGTTTTTAGTAGAACCTTAAAATAAAATCGTTGCGTTGTCTTATTTAACTACCTATTGTACTAAATATGGACTGCAATAATCCGTGTGCTTACTTTCTTGGAAATAATTTTAAAGTAACAATTTTCTACTGTTCATAGCTAATGGAATTCCGTTTGATAATGATCAGTGAATGAAACCATTATAGAGGGAAATCAGTTTTCGAGGAAGTCCTGTAATGTAGAAAGTAATTGTCAGTAGAACTCCCTGCTGATTTTTTCATATCCAGGAATATATGTATTTTAATGTTTTCGTGACACAAATCAGGGCTTATAAAATGAAGCCCGTTACTGGAATTATGCTCGATTTGTCTTTATCATGTTCTATTTGCTATTATGAATTTAAACATACCAAATACTGAGTGGTTGTAAAATATTCGAAAAAATTGTAACCATGTCCTGAGTGCGCATCGATTGGAACCTGATCATTTTTATCGGGACGGAATTAGTATAAAACGTATTTACCTTAGTTTACCGAGAGCGCCTTTTTACCTCCGATTCGTATCAGATCTGGACGCCATGAAATTGATGTATTAAGATAAATGACGAAAGCTCTTGATACAGAAAAATGTTTCCATAGACCGCAGTGAAGTACGGAGTGTTTGTATCGTCTGGGCGCATTTTTTGTAAGTTACCTATAAAGTTTTAATTACAGTCCTTTTTTTATTTTCTTGTATTTTTTTCTCGACGAACGAAGTTGGGAGGAGGCTGCGTGTTCCTCATTGTTTGTTTAATTGTCTGTCTGGGTCTACGCGATATCCCGATACGCCAACGATGTATTTTCCAGAAACCGGATTAGAATACGTTTGAGGATCCATTATTCATTTATATGATTCAAACATTGGAATCTTGGTCTGTGATTGTATATAATTTCCAGACCATCCACTGTATGGATGGATAATACACTGTGATAAATGGTATGCTGTACCTGCATTGAGCTTGCTATTGATGAAACGATGTATATTTTTTATTGACAGATTAACTAACACTGAGTTACGGACAAGAAAACTGAAAAGTTGGGAACGCGAGAGTAAACCGGATAAAAAACGTTTTATCGGCCATTTATTGCTTGTCGAAATAGAATTGAAATAAGGTTTATAAGGGTGAATGATAGAAAAAAGAATTATTTTTTGCCGTGGAGAAAAGCTAGATTTTTCAAAGAAAAGAAAGACGATAGGAAATGGAGAAAATAGATTTATAAAGCATGAAGGCTGGAAGCAAATACACGGATTTGCAAGAAAAACAATAAAAGGCTTTTATAGACTTTTAAGGACGAAGGGGGCTGTGCTTTTTGTGAGAGAGAGAGAGAGAGAGAGAGAGAGAGAGAGAGAGAGAGAGAGAGAGAGAGAGAGAGAGTCGATCATTTGCGAATTAGGGAAATCGTTTGTGTCTGTGTATTTGAGAAGGATAGAATCTTATGTGTACCTGAGTGTGTGTATAAAAGGGAGAGAGAGCATAGATAGAGAGAGAGAGAGAGAGAGAGAGAGAGAGAGAGAGAGAGAAGTCAAGACACTTTCTCTTCGTCCTATTGAAATATATTCATTATATTTCTTATTCGAATTCAACGGAACACGGCTACAGATTCTCTCTCTCTCTCTCTCTCTCTCTCTCTCTCTCTCTCTCTCTCTCTCTCTCTCTCTCTCTCTCTCTCTCTCTCTCTCTGTTAGACTATGAAACCAGCTGCTTCAACATTCCTCTATTGGACTTTATGCGCCATGGCAAACTATTATTATAGTTGCCGGAAAAGCGAACTCAAAACTCCGACCCCAACCCCCCTCCCCCCTTTCGTTCCCCTTTACCTCCTCTCCCCCCCTCCTCCTCCCCCTGCTGCTTACCCCCTTCAACAACAACACAAATTCCCATCAGCAAGGGACGAAAGTTTGCAACGATGATGCAATTACCATCCCACTGTTTGATGCTTGGGTTTGCGTTCAGGAAGTGAATTAATTTATTAAATTTATATTTACGTATTTCTTTGCCTGTGTCGGTATTTATTGAGTTTCGGGCTTGTTTATTTGTTCAGGAATTTATATGTAAACATTTTATCCTTTTACTTGTTATCCTCAATGCTATTTTGCTTCTTTATATATATCCCTCATTTTTTCATCGTCATTTAAACTCTAGATCAATTTGATTCCATTATTAAGTATAATGTTTTGTAATGTTTATGTTGATAAAGGTAAGTATATTTTAGTTTTTACCAGACCACTGAGCTGATTAACTGCTCTCCTAGGGCTGGCCCGAAGGATTAGATATTTTTACGTGACTTGTAACCAAGTGATTACCTAGCAACGGGACCTACAGCTTATTGTGGGATCCGAACCACATTATATCGAAAAAGGACTCTCTATCACCAGAAATAAATTCCTCTGGTTCCGCGTTGGCCGAGCCGAGAATCGAACTCAGACCACCGGTTTAGTAGCCGAGCGCGAAATCCACTCGGCCAACGTGGGACCTAATGTTTCTGTTAATTTGTATGATTTTTGTCCTACAGAAATTTCTGCTTTGTATGAGAATTAGCATATAAACACATGTGATTTATTTTTAAATTTGATTTTACAGAACGATATGCATTTGCATTTATACACACTTATCTTTATATTTCAACAGATAGAAGTAATTTTATGGAAAATTTTTTTATAGTAACTTGCACCATCACGTAGAGAGAACCTTTATCATTTGAATTTGAGTTTGCTCACAAAATGTTTACAGAATTGCTCCTTTTTCCTAGATACTGGCATGAGCGTGCACACACGTAAATAAACACGCATCTTGTAATTAGTATTATTATCACATACTATGTGACTATAGTATATACTTGGTCGTATACATACGCACACACTCATATATATATGCTTTGAGCATTAATTAAGAATGCCTAATTTCGACAGTGATTTGTAGATGGGAGTCGGTATCAACTTATACCTCCCTTATTGGCTGTATCGTTTCAAGCGTCACTGCAGTCTTGAGTTCTTCTCTGTTCGCTGGTTCGATCCCTCGAGACTACGAACTTATTATCAGCCAAAAAGTTCCCCCTAGGTTAACATACATGAAAATATATTATTTCCGAGGTAGGGGCGAATCGGAAATTAAAGGATATTTGTATCTTAATGCTTGTATGTGAATCACGGTGAATGTGATAAAATTCATTCATATATCATATATATATATATATATATATATATATATATATATATATATATATATATATAATATATATATACACACACACACACACACACACACATATATATATATATATATATATATATATATATATATATATATATATATATATATATATATATGTATGTATGTGTGTGTGTATAATATTTTTCTTATCCATAATTTTACACTAGAAAAATAGTCTTTTAAATGTGAGCCTTTTGGCCGACCCGGCAGAGAGTTCATTAATCTCTCTCTCTCTCTCTCTCTCTCTCTCAGTTTTGAATTTAACTTTGACATCTTAAGATCTTGTGAGTGTTGTTTATTTTGCGAATGATCTATTTTCGAAAACGCGAAACGGAAATGGAAACATATCTGTCTGGTTTCCTTCGTACCGAGAAGCCGAAGCCGTTTTGCTAATGATGATCCTCCCAGAGAAGGTGAGGAAGAGATTACCAGAGATTTATTATCGAGAGAGCAAGTTGTATTTTCCCCAGCAAAACGAATGTGTTCTCGTTTCCAGCGAGTCTCCAGCTATTCTGGGCGGGCATAATATAAAATATAAACGGACGAGACAGCTTCATTCATGTTATTTATTTGCTGGTTCCATGCTGTGGAAATCCACCCTTTTTCGAATAGTTTGATGGCGGTATTGCTGATGTAGGAGTGGTGAAATAGTTTCCTTCGGAGAAACCTCTTTGATTTGGTTCTACGCTTTTCTGCGGACTGTTGCAATCTGTAATTTGAATGTCTAGAGCAAGGGTTCCCAATATAGTTATATTTGTTTATTTATTTATTGTTTCGAAGTGAATAAGTTTATTTCTACATTTACAGCATTACTGACAATTTTGGTCATACGGTGATATATATAAGTAAAAGGAACCGAATACTTTAAAATTTTGTTAACTAAAAAGGTAGCTAATCATAAATGAAATTACCAGATTTGGCAATTACAAAATGGTGATATACTATTGTAACATTTCGTATTTTACAGTATATTAGATTAAAGTAAATTCATTATAATTTGTTATAATTTGTTAATAGTTGTCCCACCTTTTGATGTTGTTTTAGTTTTAAGTTTATTGATAACCTAGTATAGTTTCTCATATATTTAAGCTCTTTCTTAGTTTGATGAACTCTGTAAGGGAGTCATATGACTTCGCCGCTTTGCTTTGTTGACCACCTTCTCCCCCGTATTAGTGAACTACTGAAGTGCCTTATTAACTATCGTTGTTTTTCTCTCCTATGAGCTGTGTTGACTCGAGTGGAAGGCTTGATCGTAAGGGTGGTGACACGTGACAGGGTTAGTTCGAGTTTCTCCTCACAGCCTGACGCTTTGCCTTTTTATTTATGGTCACTTCTGCAGTTGGATCACGGCTTCTTTAGTCCTTCTCTGCCTTGTGTGTGGTTGCTGGTGTTTGTCACCCGCGGCATTCATCAGCCACGCCCCTTCCCTCGTTCGTCGGAAGGATTTCGAACGAGTTGGCCCATACTTACGGAGGCTACCACCCTTGGTGTTCCCGTGGTATTTTGGGTTGCCTGCAGGCATTGCAGCTTGACCAGGTTGACCTCTGCATCAGCGTCAGTGAGTTCTTGGAACTCGTGGAGACAAGTAGGGCGGCTTTCTACAGGTATGAGATGTTTTTATAGCTATTTAAGACGATCGTGGATCGCTGGGTAACTGTGGATTTGCACGCCCCTGTTTGCAGTACGGTCTTCTCGACCTTCTATGGCCTGATGAGCTGAACCACTAAGCCTTTCATTGTTATTCCTTAATTTGAATTTGTAAGGTTACTTTCGTATTTTATTGTTTATTAACTGAACATTTTCAACATTATTATAATTATTCTTAGCATATATCCTGGTCACTAAATTAGATTTTAAGTGCAATTTAGTTTGTATGTGTTAGGTAGAAGTATTAGTAAGTTTCCCCTCTTATTTTCTCTTGCTTCCTTCTACCTAACTTAGTTTCTTAGGTTATATTTATCTGGCCAGTAATTTGGAAGGTACCTGCCTGAAGTGTCATATTTAAAATTTCCTATTTCTTGGTTTAGGGTTTAATTTAGTTGTAGGTGATCTTTTAAAGATCTTAAGGTTGGTTTTCCCTTGTTTTATATATTCATTTTGATTATTATTTTTGCCAACCATTGTCAGTAAAAATGTGTTACATTTTTACTGACCGCAGATTCTGAGTAGAGACAAGAACCCTTGAAATTACGGCCGTAAATAAGGTCGTAACAATCTGGCGACCGTGACAGGATTTGTGCTCAGGTGTACACAGTAGTTGGGACTTTGGAACGCTCCTCAGTGGGGTTATAGTATTTATTTTTGGAAATACCTTTCTCCCCTATCACTAAGGATAATTTGGAAGACTTTGAGTTTAGTCCTGCAGAGTTCTTAGGGTCTGTCGATTGTATTAGGCATTTAGCAATATTAGGTAAAGAGTATCTTGCTAGTTGTGCTAGGTGGTTAGGTATTCCGTTCAAAATGACGGATACCAAGAGGAAGTTATTAATAATGGTGAAGAACAGTGTTGTGCAAGGTTTAGCTGAAGCTGAAGGATTAGTTGGGGAAAACATTAGTGATAGAGGTAGTGAATTAGAAAATGATGATAGATTAGTTGTAGATGATAATGAAATTAGTGGTGGTGCAGGTTTTTCGTTATTTGATGATCCTTCTCAGACTGGAGTCATTTATGAAGGCCCAGCCAATTTGCTGCCAAGAGGAAATATAACCACAAACCCTTTCTTGACTGAAGAAAATTTAGGGCCAGCAGTTCCTACGGTTCCTGTAAATTCTGAATCAAAGGAAATTCAGGAATATGACTTAATTTGTAAAAAAATAGAGTTGTTGAAATTGGAGCATGCGGAGAACGGGAGGGTGAGGAGGCATAAGATAGAGATGGCCAACCTTAATTTGGAAATGGCTAGGTTACCAGGGGCTCCTAACCAATTTAGCACCCCACAAGGTAGTCAGCCCGATAGGTTTAATATTGGGGCTGCATTAAAATTGGTTCCCATTTTTGATGAAGGGAATGTTCCTGAATTCTTCAAGGCCTTTGAGAGGGTGTCAGCTCAGTTGTCTTGGCCACCAGAGATGTGGACAGTGCTGATTCAGTGTAAATTAGTGGGGAAGGCAATTTGGGTATATAATGCCTTAGAGGAGGGGATAAGCCAGGGATTATCACAAGGTAAAGGCACTAGTTTTAAAAGCCTATGATTTGGTCCCTGAGGTATACAGGTTGAAATTTAGAAACTTTAATAAGCATCCGTCATTATCGTATGTAGAATTTGCCGAGTTCAAGGAGGAACAGTTTGACGACTGGTTGAAGAGTCGTCAGGTTGTCACTTTTTCTTCCCTGAGAGAACTCATGCTGTTGGAAGGTTTAAGAAATCTTGATAATTTTTGGTCATATGGTGGTATTTCAGTGAAAGAATAAGAAAACATTGTGTTTACAAAAAAGGAAGCTAATCATAAAAGAAATTCTCAGATTTGGCAACTACAAAATGGTGATACTATTTTAACACTTCATAATTTCATAACATGTTTCTCACCAGATTTGCCAATTACAATATGGTGATACTGTTTTAACACTACAAAACATGCTTCTCAGTTATAACGGCTGTATTACAAGTATCATACTGTACCTCCTGGCTGTCTGGTATTATGAGTAGCCTGCTTTTAGGACTTGGACTTCCTGCATCTGGGGTTGTATGTTGTTAGGCAACACATCATACAGTTTAACAAGGTGATGTTTATCTTACGGCTACGGTAGTCATTTTTAATGATCACCATTGAACATAACATGATATCTCGTATCTCTTGCTTGGATATTTTGTACACCCATTCCCTGGGGGTACATAAGCTACCCCACCGACCCCATGACCTGATTATGACCCATCAGTATGAGGATTTCGACCCCACTTCGGGTCCCGACCCTTGATTTTGTAACTTTAGTGATATGAATGTCTGCATTATTTTCTTTGGAATGTTAAGTAGTACGCAACAAGCAATCGTTTTGTGAACTTAATGTTTGTATGGTTGTTTTCTCTTGAATTGTTCCTCTATATACAGATTTTAGGCGACCTCAAATGTCTATAGCATACCCAAGCTCTTGAATATTTGCCTCCCTTACAGATTCTTTAGGACCTTAATCTTTATTGCACACTCATGGTGCTTCAGCGATTGCTTCATAACCAGACTTTGAGTTTGTCAGAACTTTTGCTCCTGTAGTATTTTAAATGTGATCTCTTATCGGAGTCAGGCATTCTGCAACATAATGTTTGTATTATTTCTAGGATCTTTAATGAATACTTCATATCCAGACTTTTTTCGGACCATATTCTCTCTCTTTCCCTCGGAGCTAAAGGGTACTGTCGTCTCTCTATAAACATACTTCTGTCGCTTTAAGGTCTCATTTATTCTCTCATTACCTCCAGAAGCAAGCGTTCATTGACCTCATGTTTGTATTACTGTTATTACGTTGGTAGTTCCTCTGCAATTGCAACGGATTTGAGATGCAATTATTCAAAGGCTAAATTACCTATAGGAACCATAACGTAATGAAAATTGAAAAATAACGGCATAGGGCCGACTTCAGAATGAAGTAATTTAGGTAAACTCAGAGGTTCAGCTTAATTACATATATTTTACTACTTTGCTAAAGTTACTCTGGATTAAACCGAAGGGGTGTTAAAGAACACTCGGGTTCGTAAGATGAATGCGACGAGGCTATAGTCGCTACGGCAGAACTAGAAAGGCCGGAAATGTTCGGTCTTGGTGAAAAAGAACAGCTGAAGTTTGATGAATCCCTGAGGCACACATCACGAGTCCACTTCCCACGGCAAGGCACGTGATAGGTCGTCTGCAAGTACATTTGCAATGCAACATAAATACACTAGCTACAAACACGTGGTCTGGGTTTGCTTGGACAAAAGACCAAACAATCACTTCTGCTTGGCTCACGTTACTACGAAATCACAGGGGTGTAGATTAATGGGTTTACACAAAAGGCTATGTTGCGCCCCGGTAACAATAGCAACAATATGCACAATAGGGAATGCTTAATTATCCACAGAGCACTATGGGGGAACCAAGGACTATAAGTAGCTTGTAGCAATGAAGTGAAAAGCACTAGTAGAAATAGAATTGATTGACTGCCTTAAACCATTACTTCACTCATTACCTTATAGCTGGATTCGTCCATCTTCAATGGATTGAGGGCACACTATGGTAAGTAAAATAATACGTGTCGTCGCCCCGAGGAATGAAGGGGGTGGAAGGGCGCTGCTGCCAGGTGAGACCAGTGATCCCTGAGATGGCCGACGATCGTCTCAGAAAGTTCCTTGTTGTTGTTGTTGTTGTTGTTTTTGATTGAGCTGGCTTTATGCCAGCACGTGTTCTTGCTTATGGAGCAGCCCGTAAAAAGTTCCTTCCGTTGCAGTTCCTTTTATTAGCTCGGCCAGGTAGAAGCCAGGTGTGGATCCAGGCTCTTTCCCTTCTCAGTTCCCGGACCAGTATAGTTCCATGTGGCCAAGATGGCGGCTGCTTAATCCTCTGTCGTTCAGTTGAGTCCTGTGGTGGAAGCAATAGGCACGGAAAGTCTATCGGGAAGGAACAGCTGTGGATTTTCAATTAAATTAACTAAATTTTTAGTTGATTGAACTTGGTGGTGTTTTAGTTTAGAACATTGTCTTATAATTTTTTAATCATTGTCGCCTTCATAAGCAGGTTACTTCAGACTTCAATACTTTCATTCCTCCATTGCAGCTGAGGTTGTACCTCCAAGAACATTTCTCCATGAAATTAAACGTTGATCGTTTGTATTTTTTAAATATGCGAAGACCACGAATAGAAATTTAGGGTCTTGATTAAAACATTTAAGGAATCAATTGAAAAGTATATATGTTGTATGCGTATATAAATGCGTATATAAATGAGAGAGAGAGAGAGAGAGAGAGAGAGAGAGAGAGAGAGAGAGAGAGAGAGAGAGAGACTTGGGGGTTAAGGAGAAAAAAATTAACTGAAAGCAGAGGTGTTCTGTGAGGGAGAGAGAGAAAAGAGCAAACATATTTTCATGGCGGTACACGGTTTCTCCTCCTCCCATTCAGATACAAGCAATTTATTAGCATCCCACAGGGACTACGTTACAGAATATCGGCGAGTTCTCTCTCTCTCTCTCTCTCTCTCTCTCTCTCTCTCTCTCTCTCTCTCTCTCTCTCTCTCTCTCTCTCTCTCTCTTCTGTTGGACTTATGTGACGGGAGATAATATCACAGTTGCAGGAAAAATACACTTAAAACTGCCCCTTCATCCTTTTTTCCTGACTCCCCCCCCCCCCCCCCCCCCCCCCCTATTTTCCCGCCCCCCCCCCCCCCCCCCCTATTTTCCCCATAAAAACTACACAAATTCTTATTAGCGAAGGACGAGGTTGTGAATGATGTTGCAATTCCCCTCCCACTATAAGAATATTGTAGTCAGGGCAGGTAATGAAACACAGGTTAACTATGTTAATTAACTAGAAACTTTACCAGATGGAAACATTGAAGTAGTTACACCTTGCAGATCCTTCTGTACTTTTACAATTTCAGTAGATACCATTCTCACGTTTATTCAGTTAGGGAGCTAAGTGGGAGTAACAACACCATCTTATTGACATTTCCTTCTTAAACTATGCCTGACAACATATTATCTGTTGGACATCTGGCCATCAGAATATATTAATAATAAATTCAAAAGTAGTCTTATGAATATGACCACAAACAGAAATGCTATGTCTTTTAAGTAGTTTTTGTATGGCTACGTTGAAATTGAAGTGTCAAAATAAACAAACGCTATGTTTGTTCAAAAGAGCATGAAGTTGTGGGTCAGTGTCCTACTGATAGGTTCTATTTTCACTGTAACGTTGGGCATTCTCCAAATTCAAAGATATGCTTTTATATATTTTTGGACAGGATATAGGCATAGGTGTGTTAAACAAAAGCTGATTGGGCCTAATAAAACACCTGAATCAGTAGCACATTGGCGCTAGTTTCAAAAACTTGAAAGAGACCTTTAATTGCTTCAAATTTGTCTCCAGACTACCCAGGATGTAGGGGATAAAGATTCTTTATCTCTGCTTTGACATCTCGAGAAACAGAAATAAACAAACTATCAGCCCAGCTACATCTAAATTTTTCTCTAATCTTGGTTATTTGTTGCATTTGAATTTGTCGCTTAAGCCAGCCGCATTAACTTGTACACACTTAAAAGAAAATATGAGTCCCATCTGTAACGGGTTGATGAGCAAGGTTTGAAATTTTCATTATCCGAGACTTTTCTGTTTATCAGTGTACACGTACTGAAGAATTATCCACGGTTTGCCTTAAAAAGTTTTTTTTGGTTATTGTCATTGATGGTCATAAATTTTATGTTAGAAAATCATTAAATATAAAAGTTGTATCACATTGAGTTTAGGAACATGATTCTGCTGCATGTAAAACTAAAAAGTATTTGATGTTCTAAATATGACACACACACACACACACATACACACACACACACACACACATACGCACACATATATATATATATGTATATATGTATATGTATATATGTTTGTGTGTTTACATACATACAATGAATTGTGTACTAAGATAACCTGGTAACTCAGAGATTTAGATGTTTAAGATTATTCAAGATCATCTAAGTATTTGCAGATTCAATGAGCCAGTCAATGACATCTCTACTGGGAGGAAAAAGTTCTTGGAAGGCAACCATCCTAAATCCTTCTTTGATCATACCTTATATTTCCCTGTGCCCAAAATCCTTTCAAAGATGAACACTCCTGTAGAAGAGATCAAGTCAAAATTCCATGTACAGGGTGTTGTTAATATCCCATAAGCTATTTATGGATAGTTCAAAGTCAAACAATGGAGTTGGATGGATCTTATGCAGCAAAGTTACCTGATTGTGCCTCTGTTGTTACTGCAAAGAATATTAAGGCTTTGGAGCTCATTTTTAATATTAAGTGAAAAGGTTTGTCGTATAACACTTCACTTATTCATTAGATCTTTTGAGAATTTTTAATAGTTTACGCCTTCAAAACGTTCACTAGTGGCTCGTTCACAATTCGTATCAGCACAAAATTGTTCCTTTCTGCTGGGTTTGGTCTCATATGCTAATTTTCTAAAGAAGAAAGCCTCTTTAGAAAATTATTATGCATTCAAAGCTATCCCTCACTCCGATGTGAAAAAACTTAAGACGTCCATTTTAAGACAATGGCGAGAAAGGTACCAGTAGTAGGAAGTATAAAAGTATCAGTGAACCTCACGTGGTGCGCTGGAGCACTACTATATAAAAGGTGTTTTAAGTGCATCTGTGAAGTTGTTCTCCCAGTTCCATATTTAGATCTTTGTACTTGCTGTTCAGCCACTCCAACTTCATCTTTTCTCCGTCTTAATTAGTGCTGAATGGCTGAAAGTGCCCATTGCTTAGCTTCAAAGCTTAATGTTCATTATTAAAAGATACTAACACATATAGTAACCATTGGTTGAAGTTGTTTTGACTCGATTGATGATGGGACGTCCCACAAGTGTATTTTACATTGTAGCATTGTACCAATGTGTGCTCATTGTGACGAAGTGACTGGCGGTTGAACACGGCCCCGGACTTATAAGCAACAGGAAAAATATGGCCTCCGCATGAAATCTCTAGCCAAGAATTTGGATGAAGGGGTTTTACTTGTACACCTTATGACCTATATAAAAAAAATTTCTTTGATTTTAAAGCTTTCAATGATCATTCTTTATCTAAATGTATGAATGTGTGATATGCTGGTTTTTTATGCATTAGTTTGTATTTTTGGATTCTTAATAACCATTGTTTTTTCTTTTTATTAATTCATATATTCATTGCTATGACGGCGCTGAATGCCTCCCCCGCCCCAGCTATGGGTTGCATAGCCCAAATTTCATACATTTATTCATTAATTCATACCTGAAAGGCTTAGAACTTGAACCTATTCTTGCGGTAATTTTCACTTTTCATTTAAAGACAAAACATTTTGGGGGATCCCTATTATATCTTACAGATGAAAATCCTGGGATCGTGATCACCACTTTAATTGACAGACGTCGTTAGCACATTATTGCCGTTCCCATTTGTGGGATGGGTGAGGTGTGTCCCAAGTAATTTCATTAGAAAAAAAAGAAGAGTAAATTCTTGGGAACTTTCAACAAACATTTGAAGCCGAGTGTAAGTGGCAGCGGGCCACAATAAGGACCAAGAAATAAATGGAACGATCAGGTTACGTGAGATAGATGAAATGGAAAGTCCTTGTTTTAAAGAGAATAGAGTGTTCGATTCCATCCCTCTAATGATGTCGAATAAAGTGTCCAAGTTTCTGGAGATAAGTTGGCGATTCCCAGTGTGCAGTATGACTCTGGTCTGGTCTGGTCTGGCTGGTTTGGGGAGGTTTTGGTATTTGGGGGGGGGGGGGGGGGGGACGCTCTTGTGTGTCTGAATGACAGAGAGTTAATTGCTCCGGAAGTCCTAATGCTGCTTATTTAGATTCAGTTCGAGTGAAAGGGCATGTGTTCTAATTGACCTGAATGAGAAGCAGGACGAGAGAGAGAGAGAGAGAGAGAGAGAGAGAGAGAGAGAGAGAGAGACGAGAGAAGAGGTCTTGTATGTCTGTGTGGATTGTTATCATTGTGAAAGATACACACGCACATTGAAATATATAATTTTATATATATATATATATATATATATATATATTATATATATATATATATATATAATGAATGTCTTTCACTGTATTATGTAATACAACAGTATAATATGAAGTGTTTTATGAGCTTTTTATTCTTTTCATATATATATATATATATATATATATATATATATATATATATATATATATATGCGACCTGGAATTCGTCGCGAAACGTCGGCATTAATAAACTGTTGAAAGATGAGGATGCCTTTCCCTACTACTTCCTTCGGAATATATCTTCTTTGAGCTCCAGCTCCACGGCCCTTATGGTGTATTTTATAGTATAATATATCATATAATATATATATATATATATATCTATATATATATTATATAATAATTATTATATATTATATGTTGTGTGTGTGTGCGTGTAATTTTATTAACCACGATGCCCTCTTAACTTCTCAGTGGCCTTGTTCTGTACCCCGGACCCGAGATCTCAGCCGGGCAACAGAATAACTTCACTTCATTTCTTTCTTGTTTTGAAAATAGAGTAATTAAGAGACATGCGTTTCCAAAATGTGACGATATCAAAAAGACGGCATGAGGGCATTGTGGTTAATAAAATTACAAGCGTATCTGGCAAGAAATGACCAGTCATTCTAATTAATACTATATATATATATATATATATATATATATATATATACATATATATATATGTATATATATATATAGGAGAGAGAGAGATAAGGGATGACATGAAGGATAGGTCAAATTAAGAATGAATTAGCGGAAGATATGGAATTATGAGAGGGCACGAATGTGAGAAAATGCTAAGTGCAAGAATGCAAATAGTGGAAAATTCCGCAAATAATTAACCAAAACTAATTATATAAGGATATTTAGGATTCTTGGACTCGAACTCGGGAACAAATTCCAGGGGTTCAAGAGCCCTCCCTCTCGCCACATGAAGGTGGTCCAAAGTCGAGGGGGTTGAGATATAATAAGAGAGAGAGAGAGGAGGAGAGAGAGAGAGAGAGAGAGAGAGAGAGCAGGGAAGATAATGAAACGCATTTTCAGAAAAGGTCTTGTCGCAAGTTAATTTATTTGTTTATTTAGTGTTTGTGAAGTTGGGAATATGTTACGTATATTAGAAAAGATAAAAGGAAATTGATAAAATAAAGTACTGTAGATTGTCAATTGATAGTGACTTAAGTATAAAAGAGAATGTTTGTGAAGATAATAACAGTTCCGCAAACATGTTCTAATTTAAAAAAACAATGACCGAATTATTAATGCTGAAAAGAAAACATAATCTCCTTTTTCCATGGAAAATGGAGCATGTTCAACAGGATTAAGAGTGCGTACATGGGGTTGGAGCAAAATGCGGTGGAAGTATTTTAGTAAAATCAGACAGATTTCGAAGAATTGTATAGACTTGGTAATCGTTTGTTGATTAAATATATAAGTAAGACTGAAGTAAAATTAACGCTACAAAGAATGCGGATAAACGCAGAAAAGAGAGAACAAATTTCTCAATAGCTCGTGAAGGGTATTTGTAATCACTAAATTGCCCGGGTAATATTTGTTTTATGTTTATTTTTGTGCGGGTATGTTGAGGGTAATATAAGTATTGCTTAGGAGAAATCAATAAATACAGAAATAGAATAATGTTGCACACAGGAATAGTCGGCTGTGCATGTGAGACAGAGAAATATCCCAGAAGACCGAAAACTGGAACGTTAGTGAGGGACTAGGAGTGTGCAAGAAGTATCAGCGATTTTCCATGATTGAATGTTTGATATATTGGATTTTGTTACAAAGTGAAATCCCTTTTGTTTAAAAGAATGTGCACATGTGAGATGAAAAGGAGAAGTTCCTCTATAGATTTCATATCTCTTGAGCTTCGTGGAAGAGCTTTGAACTCGATATGTTATAGATGAAAGGATTCAATATATTCGTTTAGTTTCATCATTATAGATTTTGGAATGAAGAGGCTGTCTTGGATTCCGAGAAACCTGAAAATTTGTTCCGTGGAATGCAAAGGATTGAGTGGAAATGGCAAGTGGGTAGGTTAGAAAGGTTGTTGTGTGGCCTACGATGGTCTCGACTTAAAATGAAGCAAGTTTGTTTGTTAAGAGTAGGCACTGTTAAATATGAAGGCGTCTTTTGCATACCTGTGGTTACTAAAAGTATACAGAAAATGATTTTAATATTATGAGACTGCATGCCAGATGTTGTGAACTGACAACATCTTTGGACTATGCTGCGCGGTGGTGATTACATGTAGATAATTCGTCGACTGGATGTGTTACGACTTACGGTTGGGGTTGAACCATGAAGACAGCATGTGGTGGTGTCGACTCTTAGGTGATACTGAGTTTGACACTGTTTATGGTTTACAGTTGGAAAACCTGAAGCTAAAGAGAATTTGGAAATCGAGCGAATCTGGACTCGGTCTAAACTTTTGCTGTAACGGACGAAATTTAGAGCTGTTTCAAACGTCAAGACATTGGCCCTTTCTGGAAGAAGAGTGACTAAATGATGTAACAAAATAGATAGTGTTAGAGGTTGTGGGATATTATAAAGGTCTGTTGTTCAATATTTTTCAAGGAACTTTTTAGATGTAATATTATATGAACATTAGAGTGACGAATGCGCATGCATGCATATATATGTATTCGATTTCCATTATGCTTAAAAAATCATAGCAGATGCACGGGACTTCATTAAATAAGCGATTACTACAGGAAAGTGATAGGCAGAAATCCAAGCGCTTTCGTCTTACTAAGACATTCGTTCCTTGACAGTGTCTTAGTGAGGAAGAAAGCGCCTCGATTTCTGCTTATCATATTCTTGTGGTATTCGCTTAATTATATAAATGCGTGTGGGTGCGTGTATATATTTATATATTATATATATATCCTATATATATATATGTATATATAATATATATATATATATATATATATATATGTAATTTGTGCGTACGTATTGAGTGGACGTTTTTGAGCGAAATCTAGATTTCAGTTGTTATACTAAAAAATTCTGTAAGTTTGTTCATATATTGCAGTATATGCTCTCTGAATCCTGTGTATTTTTATTTGGGATTCTTTTGCCATTTTACATTCGGTATTAGGATTATAATTGTTTCCATGCAGATGATATGCTAACAAGCAATTACTCATGATATGGAAGTCTTCTGAGAAATCCAAAACGAAAGTCACTGCCACATTCATCATGTGAGAGAAAACAGCTTCAGTTAGTCACAGCCCCACACACATTCTTTCACTTCTGAATGGACGATGGATTCTACGTATGAAATTTAAAGATGGGAGCTGCTGCATTAGTTAAGACACGTGTGAAATAAAAGGAAATAATCCTCCACAGCAAGGTTTCTGCTTAGGAGGAAAACGAAAGCTTGAAGTATATATATATATATATATATATATATATATATATATATATATATATGTGTGTGTGTGTGTGTGTGTGTGTGTGTGTATGTATATATATATATATATATTATATGTCATTGTAAATGCATTAACGTTTTTTGTCACTGTTGGATTCTGTCACGTATGTCTTTCTTATGCTTTATTTTCCACAAATCTCCACTCACCTTGTGACTCCCGTCTCGCAGTTCTCGATCATAGTATGTCTGGGTCTTCTACTCGAATGGAACCCATTTAACTATCACACTTTAATCTTCCCCGGTTGGCACGAAGAACATGTCCAAATATTGTTACGAGAAAATATTGAATAGATTGAAGATAAATTATTGGAGAATGTCTTCTTATGTTTTATGTCTCGGTTGGTTGGTCCTAATTCAGGCCTCATTCGTTAAAACTTCTTTGGGATAAAGCCAGTTTAATCTAAGCCAATCACAATTATCCTTGTTTCTTGTTAGTACAAGAATAAAAGTGAATCACCATAGATTATGCCATGAATTATATCATAAAATATGCATAATGGCAGATTATATTGTAAAGAAGACAATCTTTTGAAAATAGTGAAAGGACTCAGTTGTAATTGTTAACGGAATAAACATTATTTCTCAGTTTAAGAACAAATGTGAAATAGTTTAGCAGAAGCTTTGGCTTTCTGTTTAAAGTTACAGAAACAAGGGACGTAGATAGAGATGTATATCTGCTTTGATGTCAGGAGAAATCCGAGAAGCGTTGAGGAGTAGTTGTATAAAATGAAAAGTCCACAGACTAGCTGCTTTGGTTGTAAGGAGAAGTCCGAGAAAGTCCGAGAAAACACTTGAAGGATTGGGAGCAGTTGTTCCAGGAATCGTGATAATAAACGCGGAAGAGAAAAACTGGAAGCAATATGACCCTGTTATGGCTTTCTCTCTCTCTCTCTCTCTCTCTCTCTCTCTCTCTCTCTCTCTCTCTCTCTCTCTCATTGTGAGTATGAAATGGAAATAGCATTTGGCTAGGAGAGAGAGGAAGGGTCTTTGTAATTCTGTAAATTATTCTGTAAATTACGAATATGTGTCGTTGTTGCTGTTTTTTGTTGTGTTGTTTTATAAGCAAAAGGGTCTTTTACCGCCACGGTCACTTTGGTCATAGCGGTGTCTCTAAGAGAAGATGTTTGGAAAAGAATGAAATGCCTATTTGTGGACATTGTACTATTTTTGACAGTTCCTGTAGTTCTGTATGTTAGCACAGTACATGTAGTCCTTTTTTCGTCGAATACTCATCAAGAGGAACCAGTAAAAAGCATTTGAAGTATGATAATTGTTCTTCTAAAGTAATCCATGTTATTTGTCGGTGGAAGGTATGACAAATATTTTATGTAAAGGAATGAAGAGAATGAAAGATCATCTCTGGTTCCTGGTCTCCTAAGAACTTGCGTTTATTCACAAATAGATGCTCATATTATTAAGCTGTTAAATCAATGTGTTATATGATTTGTACCCTTCAGCCCAGTTGAACAGAGGATGTGCATTTTGCTTGTCCAGAAAATATATCATAAAGTTATAATTTGATTTCAATGAAATGATGTGTAGGGGCCGGTTATGAAAAATAGAGGATTTGATTACATTTTGAGATTGAAACGGGTCCGCATCCAATGTTTTTATATTCTAACATTGCCAGTTCTGGATTTATTTATCAATTATTTTTAACATTTTAGATGTAATGTCATCACGTTATCTATAGTTTTATTTTAAGATAGTGGATTTTTTTTCGGCGTTTTTGGAGCCATGTGATCTGGGTATTTTTTTTAGGTAATCAATAGGTACGTAAATAACAACATAGGTCTTGATAATTTTTTGGGACTTGAATTGAGCACCTTTCAGGTTACGTTTAGTATATTCTTCTATTCTTACGGAAGAACAGTTATAACAAAAATTTATTCAGTAATTTATCTTGAAGAAAGTAAGGTGGAAAGATACATGAAGTCAATCTCGTCTGCTTTAGAAAAGTCACGGAAGTAATGTCAATCTTAGCGCATTCAATTCAAAGGAGATGATTTCTTAATGTTTAAAAGAAATTAAACGGATTTTGTTACTTTTAGTTTATTTGTTGTCAGTACTTTCGTTTATAAACAAAAGAAAATTTTTTGGCAGCAACGAACTTGAGGTCGATTGGTTCGATTAGTCCATCGACCTCCCAAATATTGAATTCTCTCCCCTCTGTCTTTTTAGAATAATCGTATTGTAATGAAAAAATTTAATGAGACCCTTGAGTTCCATTTCTCGACAAAGGCAGTTGTTGTCTTATAGGATGAGACCTGAGGCAAGGTGAAGTAAAAGAAGCTGAACAGCCAGATGAGGAAAGAGTAAAAAGACCGGTGCACTCTTGTTAGCGGTATTCCCCTTCCCCCTCCCCTATGGGGTCGTGTCAATTGACCTACTTTTAAAGTAACTTATATTTATCGTACATTTGAAAGAGGAGTCCACTGACATTGGGGTCCACACGATATCCCTTATTTGTTATTGTTTTAGATTAAGACAGCCCAGTGCTGGCACGAGCCCTTGTTCGTTGAACAGCCCGTAACTGGATACATTTGTGGAATAGAAAGTGATATTACCAGTTAAGGTGGAAAAATGCAAAATAGACTCATGCTGGGTTGCAACCCCTTGAAATTTTGCATTACCCATCAGCAGAGGAGACATTGTCTTAGTAGTGAGTCTCAGTCAAGTAGAAGTGGACTGAGAATGAATGGGATATGGGCTGAGTGTGAGTAAAAACAAATTCCTTTGACGACTTACTAGACTTTACAGCCTCAAGGAGACAAGGGCTATTGGTTGCATAATGCCAGCTTTTAATAAAAACCAGTCAAACTCCTGTGACTGAACTTAATGCGTGCAGCTATAAAGTACAGATTTTTAATACTGGATATATCGAAGAGAAATTATTCTTAAATTTATATATATATATATATATATATATATATATATGTATATATATTATATGTATATATTATATATATACATATATATATATATATATTATATATATATATATATATATAGTTATAGTCTGCGTGCCGGGTTTTGAAAAAAAAATTCTGAGGAAACTAAATCTGAATCTAATAAAAAAAATCAACATCTTGTACGAACAAGGCGAAACTGACTAAGTGGGCCATGCAGGGCAACGAACAGAAAAATGAGAGGATACCCTTTTATAGAAAACACTAACTTAATTCACTTCAAGGATTGAATGTAAACGTAAGTTGGCCACAGTTATCACTGGTCAACAAAATTAAACTTTTTTTTAATCATCAGAGTTGCAAACTGACTTTCCTGTGTGTAAATTTTTTATGATGATTACGGATCTGAAGTCCGTTTGTCTATATTAGGTCACATTTTGATAATACTGACACTTGTTGTTTTGACGTACAGGGTATGTAAAGCATATCTGTATAAGATATATTGAATACAAGATACGACACCTACATGGTTTTTTATTGTATAAGATAAAAACTATTATGTACAAGATAAAGTTAGAATGTACTCAACTTGAAATCTTTGAAATTTGGACTTTCTTCTGGGGTTTTTTCTCAGGTTCATCTCTGTATAACATCCAGCAGTAGTCAAGTAACTTCCCTGCAATCCGAAATCCTTGATATCATTGTTCCATTGATGCAATATCTTGATGAAAGCGTTCCCCTTGCTCATCAGACACTGCTTCAGGTGTGAATCAGGGAAATGGACTTTCAGTGACATCCGACAGCCTATTGCAGCATAGGAATCTAGAAGACATTTCACCCCATTTCTAAATCTAAGAGATCTCTTGTTGCCAAGCAAATTTTCACAGAGCCATTTGAAAGATTCCCAGGCTTTAAGCTTAGTCTCATCCAGTGGTATCAGAAAGTAGTTGTCCTTCAGGAGTTCTTTTATCTGCGAACCATCGAATATGCCTTCCTTCAGTTTTGCCACAGTGATTTTTGGAAACTTAGCCTTCACATATTCGAAACCTTCTGAGCTTTCCGTGGCAAGTGTCTTCACGAATTCTTTCATGAGGCCAAGCCTTATGTGAAGA
Source organism: Macrobrachium nipponense (assembly GCF_015104395.2). Lineage (NCBI taxonomy): Eukaryota > Metazoa > Arthropoda > Malacostraca > Decapoda > Palaemonidae > Macrobrachium > Macrobrachium nipponense. The sequence goes on from NC_061105.1 coordinate 32,568,145, forward strand.
GGGGGGAGGAGAACATCTGGTTTTACAAGGAGCTTACTCTGTACACTAGAAATTCCCAGTTCATATGATTTTCGCAGGGGTCACTCTGATTGCACATAGTGCTTGGCAGTTGCACGACTGTCCCATAGACATAAAAAGCAACAATACTTCGTGAATCCTGATTACATTCCCATCAACATTCTAATCGCCTTCAAGTCTCCACATATTTTCCACCTGAAGTTTGCGTACTTTACGGCATTGAAGAGTACCTGGATGTTCTCGTAACACTCCATCGTGTGTACTGAATGTCTTATGGGAATGGATGGTATCTTATTGCCGTTGCATAGTAGTACTGCCTTGAGACTTCTCTTAGATGAATCAATGAATAAGCGCCATTCAGATGGAACATTTTCATGAAACAAACAGCGAAATAACTCTTCAAAGTTATTACTGAAAAAAAGCGGTCCATCAACAGAGAAGTAAGAGGTCAGATTCTCATTTCTCTTTCTGAAATGAGTAATACAAACGTCTTTCTTAAGCAGACATTTTTCTTGTAGACGAGATGCCAATAGTTCAACTTTATCCTTCGACAATGACACGCCTCATTGAGAAAATTTCTGTGGTTCGTCTTCATTTTCAATCACGAAATAAGTTTTTTGAAGGTACAAAAGATGATCGATGAAATATTTTGTGAAAAATGCTTGACTCAACCATCAAAAATCATAATGAAAAACATAAAATTACATAATGTACACAATTGGTTGTAAAATAACAATCAGAATTTACCTGTGCAAGACGTTTACGTGTAGCTATGCTGCTGTTCGGAGTTATATGCCTCTTAACTCAACAGAAATCTGTGCCTGATAAAAGGAAGCTGATTGCATTTTTGAAATCAGCGGACAAAACTACATATTTAACACATCATAAAATCCCTGATGAAAATTGGCTGTTGACCAGTGTTATTATTTCTATGAGGCAAATCAGATGATATGATACAGGAGCACTTGTTAGCTCCGTGGCACTCACAAGACTGACTTTTATTTACAATAGCAATGACTAATGTGCCACCAAGTTGCAAACAAAAGCGCTTAAAAAAGGATCTAGATCTTGAGACAAATACATTGAATAACACTATTTAGTGGAGCACTGTAAGCGAGGCTTTGCTCCCGCTGGTGTCCTGGGTCTTCAACCCAAGATTTGCGCCGGCAGAATACGTTGAGTGGTGCTGTTGAACTACTGGAGAAGCCACACAACGGGGCAAGCTACACAGATCTGCAAAGCAGTCAGAGCTAAAACGCAAGTCCAATGATAAATTAAAATATATCAAATGCAAAACATAGGAATTATTAAAATTCTTTGCCACTTTACTTCACGTACTTTTAGCGGGTGTGGAGTGTCATTAAAATCATATTCACAAGGGAAAAGGGGCTTGACTCAAAATACAATCTCTCACGGTGGTCCAGACGGTCAAAACAAGATAAGATCGCATTTACTGGTTCCCGCTCTCGTATTTTTATTCTTTTAAAATATTCCTTCAGTTTTCCCGTTTGCTTTAGGAAAATAAAAATAAAAAGAGGGTCCAAAATGGACGCTCGTTGCAATACATATGTGTATATTATATATATTACTAGTAGTAATTATATTCTATAAGATATAATGTATGTTAATGTATGTTTATTGTATGTATGTATGTATGTATAGTATGTATGTATGTATGTATATATCATTGATATTTTCGTTCATGCATTATTATCAGTATCTCACAATTATCAATCAATATCTCTTCTTACCGTTGAAATTCTATTTCATTTTTCGTATGAATGTTTGCTCAAGTTTGAAATTAGAAAGATCTAGAATCAGTCGCTCCTTAAGAAAAATATATTTTTTACTCTGCAGAGGGTAAATACCGTTGATTTCTTTCATCCGAGAAAATATTGAAGTATGTAATTAAGAAAATATGTCATAACTTCATTACCAAGCTTTGAAATTTATTATGTTTGGAAATTAATTTTAATTTTCATACTTCCGGAATCGGTATGTAATTCGATGATATAAGAATTTAAAAAGCAGGTTAGTGTTTGCAGGGGCATCTTTTTGTCACCATGTGGGAATTTAATACCTTCATACATACGTATGAAAGTATATACATATATATATATATATATATATATATATATATATATATATATATATATATATGTGTGTGTGTGTGTGTGTGTGTGTGTGTGTGTGAATTCATAGACCAGCATTAAACTACAAATGTCCTTTAATAGCCAATTTGCTCAACTTCGGAAATAATGTATTTTCATATATGTTAACCGAAAGGGAATTTTTAGTTGATAATAAGTCCGTTTCGTGGGCTCCAGCCACGGAAGGCCAGAATTCAGGACTGGGTTTAGGTACGTCACAGCAGTCTTGAGTTCTGGTCTTCAGTGGTTCGAGCTTACGAGACGACGAACTTATTACCAACTAAAAAAATTCCTTTCGGTTAATATATATAATATATTGTTATCGAGGTAGAGCCAATTTGCTTAATGCAAATGCAAGTTACTCAAGCCCTGGGAGAATAGTGTTGACAGGGATTCAGGAAAGTTGGATGACCAACGTCTATTGAGTGAGAGCTAGGAAAAATTAAAATGGCCGCGGAGATTTATGGAAGATGAAATATATATATATATATAGTATATATAATATTATATATATATATATATATATATATTATATATATATATCAAATGGGTGGGTTAATTAAGATCATGCACGTACTTATATATATATTATAAATATAGTATATATATATATATTATTATTATAATATATTTATATATATGTATATTATATATATATATATAATAGTATATATCAATGGATGGGTTAAATCAAGATATTCAAGCAACGTACATATAATGCACAAGAAGCCCTTATACGAAAAATATTTATGAAAAGTTTCAATAAAATTTTTATTGTTGAACTTCATTTCTTCCTTTGTGTCCTCTGGAATATTTTGCAACTTTGTAAGTGTATTTTTCTCTTATATACAAAAAATTGTAATTCAAAATTCGCTTAACTTTTAAGTGACATTATTTACTGTTCACCCTGCAAGTTCCACTTGGCCGAGTGCCTTTCACGCTCGGCTACCATTCGGTGGTCCGAAGTTCGATTCTCGGCTCGGCCAACGCCGAACCAGAGGAATTTATTTCTGGTGATAGAAATTCATTTCTCGATACAATGTGGTTCGGATCCCACAATAAGCTGTAGGTCCCGTTGCTAGATAACCAATTGGTTCCTAAGAGAACTGTTAATCAGCTCAGTAGTCTGGTAAAACTAAGATATACTTAACATGTTCAGCCTGAAACATTTAATTTAATGAAGGTCAAGCGAGACTCATTTGGCGGGTGATTGTAATTCCGTTGTCAATCGAGATTGTGGGAGAAGTTGAGCCTCTTTGGTTTAATAGAATGGTTTGTAATTCTTTATATATGTTTCTGTTGTTGTTGTTGATGATGACGATGAAGAAATTAGTTTTTAAGTTAGATGTATACTAAATACAGTTGACGAAGAAAATGTAATATGATTGTTTGTAATTCTTTCATTGGGTTTCTCTGCTTTTTTGCACATTTTTATTATTATTGTATTTCTTTTTGTCATCATTAGCAAGTGCTGGAACTATAGCCAAGTTTCTGCTTTATTTTCACAAATTTCGTTTACTCCACGTTTTTCTGTTCAAGGTAAGCAGGCTTCAATGTTCTACAATACACGGAACCATCTAAAATCATTTTTAAAGAATTGATTTGAGTCTTGCTCAGTCACCATTGCAATATTTATATATATATATATATATATATATATATATATATATATATATATATATGTGTGTGTGTGTGTGTGTGTGTGTGTGTGTGTGTGTTACCTATCCGCTGACACCAAACTATTACCAGCGAAGGTATTTAACATTTTGGTATGCGTTAAGGCGAACTGGTTACACTCAATCTCTCCCCCACCCCTCTCTCTCTCAAGGTGATCACTGGCATAGCCTTCTCTCTCTCTCTCTCTCTCTCTCTCTCTCTCTCTCTCTCTCTCTCTCTCTCTCTCCATTCCATCAGGTCATTAAATTAGAGTCGGAGTTACAAAAAATACATACGTTTATTCAAAGTAAAGCATTAGTTGAATAATTCAAGTACTTACAAGATCATCAATGGAAAGATAATAGTTCAAGTCTCACAGACAACTAACTCAGAATTAACTTCCCCCCACCCCCCACCCCCCCCGTATTTAAATGTCTTAATCAGTAATTAGTCACACCAATTATCTCTCCTCCAAAATACAGTCCCCTCACTAGGACACTGTCCCTAGGACACTCGGCCCCCTCACTAGAACACTGTTTAAAAGACAGGAGAACACACTAGTGAGCACACACAATCATAAAGACAAAGTCAAAAGAAATGGAACATCTTTACAAAATGTCAAATAGACAAAAAGCCATCCCTTTGGCTAAATTATGATAACTCACCCATTGTAGCCTGGAACTTTAACACTTAAATAAAATAGACTTTCGCAGAGCTATCCCAACATTCTGCCTTTTCTCCCGTAGCTGTCTCCCTAGTTTCTGCCTAAAACTACCCGTTATGAACAGACATAGTTCGTACACGTACACACGAATTTACACTTCGCCAACTGGTCGTAGCCAGTTTTCAAAGGCACCTTGAAGAAGCCCTCGTGAACTCACATAACTACAGAACGAACATTGACCTGCTTAAATAAGTATCTTCGTATCACACCATCCCAGAAATGATTTATCAGCTTTCTCAGGTCATCGCTTCAGACTCTGTCTCTATGGGAAGTTAAAAATGATCAGTCTGTAAATTCCAAGAAATGTCACAACGATACATATTATCAGTCTTTATTTATGACATATATATATATATATATAATAATATATATATATATATATATATATGTATATATATATCCATATATATATTATATATATATATATATATATATGTGTGTG
>NC_061105.1:32580634-32600634 GCF_015104395.2 Macrobrachium nipponense
ATTTGTTCCCGCTTTCTAAACGCGATTACATTACTTACCAAACACGTTTGCATTACAGATTTCCTTTGTAACTTGAAAATTCCTTCAATTTTTATTTCAATTCTCCCGCTAAAACTGAATTTCAAGCCAAGGGTAATTTAAAAGCAATTTGTGCAGAATAAAACGTGAGGGATTTCTTTCCCATTATAATGGAGGTCTGCGTACAACAGAAAAACCGATTACCCAAGATCATCAGCGCGCGCACACACGCACACACACACAGATTCCTTATTAATGTAATTCCCTTCTTGCCTTATTAAATTTTACTTCATAATTTGCTGAAAATTATTACATTTGTGTGTGTGTGTGTGTGTGTGTGAGAGAGAGAGAGAGAGAGAGAGAGAGAGAGAGAGGACCGAGTTACATCAGAGACTGATACCGAACACCTCCACATCGCCACCAAACCGCGTCACCCAGACCCTTCCTTACTTTACAAGTACCAAATTAAAAGCAAAATCGGAAGAATGGAAGTAGAAGGAAGCAGGAAAGGGCAGCAAGAAAAAGGTGAATTGCAGATCAAAGAAAAAGGGGGAATCTTAAAAAGGCAGCCGGAACCAATGGCCAAGCTGAAAAGGCTTTGAAGAAAGTTGAAAGAGGATAAAGAAAGCGGGAAGAGAAAAGGAGCTTTCCCTCTCAGCTGACCGAGGGAAATGGGAGAGCAATGTAACACAGGCAAGGAACAACAAGAAGGGCAAAAACAAATAAAATGCGGAAGTGTTGGAGGACAAAAGAATTGCAGAAACCAAACAATAGAGATTAAAAGAATAAAAACGTATGAGTTAAAAGGCTCTTCAAAGAAAGGAATTACATAAAAAAAGTAAAGTGCTGGAAGTTTTTCGAATCGAGGGAATTGCAAAAAAATACAGACAAACATTCGGAAAGTAATTTTTAGGAAAACTACAAAAAGGTAAAAAGTGCAGTAAGCTAAATATCAACAATAATAAGGAAGGAGTTAATTGGATCCTCGAGAGTTGCTTAAATTGCCGGGAAAGGAAAGGCATTCTGAATCAGTGTCAACTGAAGATAGAAATGATCTGTGCGCAAGGAATTCGAGAAAAATTGAAACAAAAATGAAGAAAATAATGTAAAAAGGATAATAAGAATTTTGAACGAAATGGATATCTTGGAAAGGCAGTTAAATTAGTGTAAAAATGATGACATTTGTAAGGAAAGGAAAAATTATGAAATAGGAGTAAAATGAAAAATAGAATGCAGAAGACTGAAAGTAATTGATTTATTTAACCGATGAGATAATATTTATAACTTAATGGTTGAATGAGTATATATATATATATATATATATATATATATATATATATATATATATATATAGATTTTATATTTATTTTCTGTATTACTGAGATTTGAATAAAAAAAATCCACTGGTTTTCCAGTTTCGTCGGCATGTAACTAAGGAAAATGTACATTGTACTTTTAAAACTTTGTCATTTCATGGGGAAAAAAAAAAAGTCATAATTTTTTTCTTCTTGATTATTTTGATCCAACTTTAATTCAAGTTAAATAATTAAATTTCCCAAACCGTCGTCCTTGACAGGTAGAAAATCACACAAATTATACCTGATTGATATGATGTAATATTATCTAGATTAGTGTCGCGTTCAATTCTGGGTTTGAACAACAATAGATTTGCCATCCTGTCGGATCTCTCATTATGGTAAGCACACACACACACACACAATACATGTAAACTTTACTGGCCGCGAGGGGAAGAGCGCTCATGACAGAACGAGGGGAGAAACGGGGTTGTGTGTAGGACTCAGCAAAGAGGGGAACTTCCAAAAAGGAGAGAAAGAGAGAGCCGCCTGGGTGGGGGGGGAGGAGAGAGAGAGAGAGAGAGAGAGAGAGAGAGAGAGAGAGAGAGATGGTAAGCTTTGGGGATTTTAAAAAAATGTTTACAAATGAGAGACGCCACAAAAATGTCTCGTTGCAACAACAGAGGCTAAATTGTTCTGACGGAAGCAAAAGCCGACGGATGAAGAATTAGATGGATGTGGTTGATTAATATTAATATTATTTCACAATGCTCATTTTTGATAAGCTATATATTTTAACAGAGAACTTGCGATATCACAATTGGTCCCTGATCAGTTTTTTCTGCCGAGACCGACCAGATATGGTGAGCAGCAGCACCAATATGCAGTCAATGTGCCACGCTATCGAACCTCTCACTTCCAGAGGTGTTTTATTCCTCACCCCGATGGACTGCGGATAATCTACCCTGGGATGTGGAATTAGAGCCTCAAAAGTCAAACGATTGTATGCATTGGTACCCTGAAACAGTTTACCTTGTATTTTACGTATCATTTTGTATTTTTATTAATTTTATTATTAATTTGCCTTCTTTTCTTTTCTAATTACTTATCTCTTCTTTTCTTTTCCAATTACTGATCTCTTCTTTCTATATTTCTTATTGTCTTCTGTCACTTCTTTGATATGAACACCATTTTCTTTGGAGCCTTGAATTTCAAGTCACGGCCCCCTTGGGCTTGTTTCATATTAATATGACTTTTATTAATGATGATAATATAATTATGATAATAATAATAGATAATAATAGTAAGTCATTCATTTGGAATAAGACGCCATTAGAGGAGAAAGTTGGTGAAGTTAAAACAGAAGTTCATTATACGCGAATAATTGTGTATTTGTTCAGAAATAATTCAAAATAACAAGAGAAAAACTGAGTATTATAAAGCAGCCTTAACAGCCTCATCGATCCCGTCCGGAGCAACTGGAACAAAATCTGAATGAATTCGCCCAACTCTTCGTTAATGTTATTTGGTAAATGTTATTGGAACACCTTGTTATTCAGCTGTAACTTAGGCATATTTATTATAACCACGTAAACTGTCTACTGTAATAAAATCTCTGAAAATAAATTTGATAATCTTTTAAGATCATTTCTTGAAGTGCTCTGTTTTAAATCTCGAAATTGCTAATTGTTTTTTTTAACTCTAAATGGGACGACGTATTAGTATTTAAAACATGAAAATAAGTATAGATGTTTTAAACAGTTTCCTTGAGGAAGTAAAAGCTTAGCCTCGAATAAGGAGCATTTTTAAGAAACAGTTGCAGTAGATATTATTATCAAGGACAACATATTTTCAGCAGTTTCGTGTTTGATCTTTTGACAACGGTATATCAGTAATTTGTCCGTGTAGAAAATCTAATTTAGTTAACTCCGCATGGACAATGGGGCAGTAGTCATCGTAAAACTGAAGAATTTTAAGTGCATATTTAACATTATATCAAGACTTATACTCTCAAGAAAAAAAAGGGGTTATTTTAACCTCATAGTTGAAGAACGTGATTGTTTATGAATTCATAGTCTTCATTTTTATTATTGTTATATGATGATGATTTTTATGGGCGAAATGAATATCCCTTAACATGCTCAACAACTTTCCCAAAACAGAAAGCCCATGGGTGTGAGAAACGTGAGGAACAGTTTGGAGAGAATCTAGAGATCCTCACCTCCACGGTCTAGGTCTAGGCTGCGTGCTCACTTCTGGACTCTCTTTTTCCTCACCTACCTTGTGGCAAGGGCACGTACTGGCATAAGGCCAGGTTAATCTAAACTGACCACCACATAAGCAGCATTATGAATCAGGACAACTGAAGGCAATGGGGTATGAAGCTTAAAATAGCATTATGTCCCCTACGGAATGAAAGTAAGCCGTTCCCCCCCATGTTATGAACGAGCCTAATCTGCTTATAACTGAAAATGGATGCTGGTCAGGATGAGCTGACATGTCGAGGGGGGCGTATTTATTGTGTACGTCCTGGGACCGTTCTCATCTGTCATTGATTGGAGCCTGCGCGCCATTACCGTACGTTGTCTGGCTGACATTGCTGTGAAAGTTGATATATATTTATTTGTAGCCTTTTTTACGTTTATTTTATTTTATTTTATTCGCTCTTTTATTTAGTTTTTTTACATTTGGGCCTTTTATTGTTACCTTTTGTAGGATTCGATTTTGAATACATGTACGTTTTGAGTCATGATGATAATCATTTACAATCCTATTCTTAAGTATGTCTATCTATGTCAAATTCCTCATAACGGCCGGAAATTTTCTTACGGAAGAATGTGATGTCATTATGGTAAGTATTTGAGATATTAGTCAGTTAAATGATGTATACATATTTTTATTTTTTTATTTTGTTTATTTTTTTTTTTTACTTATGAGATGTCTGTGAAGTCCTTTCATCTCACAGGGATGAGTTTATTTTGGGCAAATATTCCCGTCTCAGTTTGTTTAGCGTCTCCTTCCAAAGAAATATCATGCCTTGCCAATAAATATCTCCTATGTAATAGACCAAGAGTAAAATTATTATTACAGTAGTATATAAGAATGTTAGAACTTGAACTTGAAATTGACGGTTAGTGACAATAAGTGAAACAAATAAAAATCCCAAAGACGCCATTTGGCCCAATCAAAGGAAACAGAACGCACAAATAACTTCAAAAGGATGTCAGGCGACCGACTTACGGAGCAGGATAAATAACGAAGACCTTTGAGGAAGGATTTACAGGATCCCGGGGGATTAGTTGGAAAGGATTAATAAAAGGGAGAGAGAAAAAGAGAGAATGACAGAGGGTATGAGAGAATCCATATGGTCGAAAAAGTCAACGGCATCTGAGAAAGTTTGGGCCTTACGGGATCCTTTACAGGCTTTCACCAGTAGCCGTGTTTTGTATTTTCTTTTGTGAGCAATTTATACCATATGGAAGGATATGACTCGCTGCTCGAACCGATACAAATGGTATCATGAAGTTTCTCTCTCTCTCTCTCTCTCTCTCTCTCTCTCTCTCTCTCTCTCTCTTAATTGCTGATGGTATTTATTACCGTACTTCTTTTATGGTCTGTCAAATCTCACTCACATTAATGCAAATATAAAATGTTGGAAATCAGTCTCTCTCTCTCTCTCTCTCTCTCTCTCTCAGCAATAGTGCTCTTTAAATCACGAAATTTCTCAAATCTGTGTTTGAGTTTGTCTCGATGGTGTTTCGCACAGCTTAAGCAGGTAATGCAAAGAAAGCATATTCAAGATTGAGTGTGATTTTTTCCCCTGTGTTTCAGACTGAACGCGCACATTCTCTCTCTCTCTCTCTCTCTCTCTCTCTCTCTCTCTCTCTCTGTTGCCATTAAAAAAATTAACCAATATATTGAATCATTTCTCCGCCGGCTTATGCTTCTGCCTCGACATCTTAGTCTCGGTTGCTGCAGCCAGACATGATTATGGTGTGTCCCATTTGAGTACATTTTTGGACATCCCCGAAAAGCTCTCTCTCTCTCTCTCTCTCTCTCTCTCTCTCGTTGAGATTTCCCCTCTCTGCTGAGTCCCACAAACAGCCCCATTTCTCCCCTCGGTCTGTCATAAACGCCCTCTCCCTCACGGTCAGTGTAAGCAGGGTTAATATTAATCCTGAGTGTATGTATGAATTAGCGTTTTAATGAATGTATTAACCACTATGCGGAGGCTGACGGAATGGGACATTTAACGGATTAATAAACCCCGGGCTGAGGAGAAAAAATTAACAGTAATTTCTCACATTATTATATTAAATAAGTGAGGCATGAATGTGACTTAGTGTATGTATTTCAGTTATATTCTTGATGCGGTAATGCGTAAAAAGAAATAAAAATGTAGTAATTCTCCAGTTGTTCCATCATAAACATTTTTTCCCACTTTTTTTCATTAGTTTTCTTTTTTTATTGTAATATTATTTATTGACCATATGCAGCATTTAAAACATTTATATTTATCCCCTTCAGGATATATTATGGATTGTTAAATATATTTTGTAATGGATTATAGCATTTGATGTAAGTCCAATTTTCTCTAATTCCCACACTGCTTCTGTAAATTGTTTATGAATTCTTAAAAAATAATTTTTTTATTTATATTTCCAAAAAAGAATCTGCGCTTTTAATTTTGTTGTTACTGAACATTAAATACAGTAGATTTTACTATTGATGGGTAGAGTATACCTAAATTGGATGCACATTCATACTAAAATTATAGTGTCTTATGCAGTAATCTCCGAAAATTATGGTAGTTCTCAATTGAAGGATGTATACCAACGATCACATAAGAACAATAGATTGGGCACATCATTTAAGAACTATTACGTGAAATAAAGCCATCGCCGACCTCTTGCCGTAGGATAGAAACTCGGAGTAGTAAAAGTTTTTAATGAACTGTTATCAAATATTCTGGTAACTAACCTACTTAGGAATGAGATAAAATTTTGAAACTTGACATAAGAGAAACAAAAAAAAGTTGTGCTCTCTCGCAATATCATTCTAATATTGATAACAGCTTCTTTGTGTTTTTTTTACAATTAAATAAAGTTGAAAGGTTCATATGAAATTCGAATTAATTGTTTTCTATTTTTAGAACAGAGACGTCACCAAAGCGATCAAGTTGTTGCTAAAGAATTAAATCTTTTGAATTATATTTTTTAGGAGAAAATAGGTCTTGTTGTTTGGCTAATATAGCAGTTAATAAAAGTTTATTATGCGATGGCCTGCCGCTTCGCGCGTAACCAAAGTACCTACTACACCTTTCCCTGAAAAAAAGTGGAATGCTATCTCTTAAAAACTAACCATAGAATTTTTTTTAAATAATCTCATTGTGTTTCCCTTTCCCACATCAAAATTACTACAGGTACTAACCTAACCTAACCTAACCTAACCTAGGGGCTTGGCCAAAAATCGAGGGTGGTGCAATACTAGCATACATCTGAGGAGTTTGTCGCCGGCATGGTGCCTACAGTTGCTTTTGTTTTTTGAACATTTATTAACCAATTGTAGTTGTATCATATCAGCTATCATAAATAAAACCTTGAAACAACTAGTGAAGTAGCAGATTCGTCGTGAAACGAGAACTTATTTAAAATCATAAAATAAAATTAAATTGAGAAAATATTATTTATCCTTATTCTAGTGACTATTGTTACATTTCAAAGCTCAATTGCTTCTTTATCATTTCAAATAAAATGAAAATTTAAATAACTGATGCATTAATAATAATTTCTTTCTTCCACCAGGGGTGACAAGCTTAAGTTTTAGCTAGAGGAAAGGCTACAAGCTGAACCTCTGGCAACTAGTGACGTCACAAATTAACGCAAACACACACACACACACACACACACCCCAACAAGCTCGTCCTGAGCACATTAGTTAGCTTTTTCTCTGGACTTTGGTTGCAAGTATAAAAACGTGATGCTCCGTCATTTCTGTATGTTACTGTGTACCGACCTTTTCATGTATTTCCTTAAACATTACGCGACAACCCACTTTATAAATTTATATATATAGTATTTATAAGATTGTCTTAATTTTAGTACAGTTCTTGCCTTTGGGTAGTTCCTTGTCTTTTGTCAATTCATAACAATTTACTAAATAAATGTTTACACATTTTTTGTAAAGATGCTTAAAATGACATAAACAGGCAGACTACTACATTCTGTCTGGCTGTCAGTATCGACAGCATTTCTTAGTTCTCTTTCGTAAAAGTGGAAAGAAAAATATCTAAAAGTAAACGCGCTTGTTCTTTGCCTCTGTATTCAAGACTTGACATACAACCTCTCTCTCTCTCTCTCTCTCTCTCTCTCTCTCTCTCTCAAAGTAAAAATGCAACTTTTCACCCATGAAGTTTACCACATCCAACTAATTTCTCCTCCGTCGGCATTTGCTTCCGTCAAAACAATTTAGCCTCTGTTGTTGGAACGAGACATTTTTGTGGTCTCTCACATTTGTGTACACTTTTGGACATCCCCAAAGCTCACCATCTCACTCTCTCTGACTCCCTCTGCCTCCTTCCCCTTTTTAGAACTTCCCCTCTTTGCTGAGTCCTACAAACAACCCCATTTCTCCCCTCGTTCTGTCATAAGCGCTCTTTCCCTCACGGCCAGTTAAGTTTATATGTGTGTTTTATTGTTTATGTTTACCCTGATGTGAAGGCCGATGGGGCGGAAATATGATAGATTTACGTTTTTTATGGCCAGGAAATTAATATGAGAACGTATTTTTTTTCTTTTTGCCATTAATCCATTATGCATGTAAAGTCTGCACGCGAGTTCTCTCTCTCTCTCTCTCTCTCTCTCTCTCTCTCTCAAGACTGAAAAAAGTATAAAATTCTTTCCTTCAATCCAGTGAAATCAAGATTGTCTTTGTGTAAAAATCGACTGGAAACGAAAAAAAAATATTTTTAATTATTTTAAAGCTAAACGACATTTTTAAAAGACTCAGTTCAGTGAAGAGCCCCTTCCATATGGGTTAGTGATAGCATAGATGTGTTTCCTTTGGTTCATGAAAAGATCTTTTGAGTGATTAAGTGAGTAGGAGTCATCTGACTTCAACCTACGCTGACGGAAGATAAAATCTCTTCATGCCCTTCATGAAAAGTAACACGTGTTCAGTTATAGGCCCTTATCCCATTTTTGTCGAATTATGATGTATATTTTAATTGGCATTATCCTTACTTGAAAATTACACTAAAATGTGTATTCTAAAAGCAGTTAGGAGTATGAAATGTTTATATTTTATTATTATTATTATTATTATTATTATTATTATTATATTATTATTTTTTTTTTTTTTTGCTCTATCACAGTCCTCCAATTCGACTGGGTGGTATTTATAGTGTGGGGTTCCGGGTTGCATCCTGCCTCCTTAGGAGTCCATCACTTTTCTTACTATGTGTGCCGTTTCTAGGATCACACTCTTCTGCATGAGGCCCGGAGCTACTTCAGCCTCTAGTTTTTCCAGATTCCTTTTCAGGGATCTTGGGATCGTGCCGAGTGCTCCTATGATTATGGGTACGATTTCCACTGGCATATCCCATATCCTTCTTATTTCTATTTTCAGATCTTGATACTTATCCATTTTTTCCCTCTCTTTCTCTTCAACTCTGGTGTCCCATGGTATTGCGACATCAATGAGTGATGCTTTCTTCTTGACTTTGTCAATCAACGTCACGTCTGGTCTATTTGCACGTATCACCCTATCCGTTCTGATACATAGTCCCAGAGGATCTTTGCCTGATCGTTTTCTATCACTCCCTCAGGTTGGTGCTCGTACCACTTATTACTGCAAGGTAGCTGATGTTTCTTGCACAGGCTCCAGTGGAGGGCTTTTGCCACTGAATCATGCCTCTTTTTGTACTGGTTCTGTGCAAGTGCCGGGCATTCACTTGCTATGTGGTTTATGGTTTCATTTTTCGTATTGCACTTCCTACATATGGGAGAGATGTTATTTCCGTCTATCATACTTTGAACATATCTGGTTCTTAGGGCCTGATCTTGTGCCGCTGTTATCATTCCTTCAGTTTCCTTCTTTAGCTCTCCCCTCTGTAGCCATTGCCAATTGTCATCGCTGGCTAGTTCTTTAGTCTGTCTCATGTATTGTCCGTGCATTGGTTTGTTGTGCCAGTCCTCTGTTCTTTCTGTCTTTCTCCTGTCTCTGTATATTTCTGGGTCTTCGTCTACTTTTATTAGTCCTTCTTCCCATGCACTCTTTAGCCACTCGTCTTCACTGGTTTTCAGATATTGCCCCAGTGCTCTATTTTCGATGTTGACGCAGTCGTCTATACTTTAGTAGTCCTCTCCCTCCTTCCTTTCGTGTTATGTATAGTCTGTCCGTATTTGCTCTTGGGTGTAGTGCTTTGTGTATTGTCATTTGTTCCTGGTTTTCTGATCTATGCTGCGGAGTTCTGCCTTCGTCCATTCCACTATTCCTGCACTGTATCTGATTACTGGCACTGCCCATGTGTTTATGGCTTTTATCATATTTCCGGCGTTGAGTTTTGACTTGAGTATCGCCTTGAGTCTCTGCATATATTCTTTCCTGATCGTGTCCTTCATCTCTTGGTGTTTTATATCTCCTCCTTCCATTATTCCCAGGTATTTGTATCCTGTCTCATCTATGTGTTTGATGTTGCTCCCATCTGGTAGCTTTATCCCTTCAGTTCTCGTTACTTTGCCTTTTTGTATGTTGACTAAGGCGCATTTTTCTATTCCAAACTCCATCCTGATGTCTCCAGATACAATCCTTACAGTCTGGATTAGGGTATCTATTTCCTTGATGCTCTTACCATACAGCTTGATGTCGTCCATGAACATCAGATGGTTGATTTTGTTGCCTCTTTTCTTGAGTTGGTACCCGGCATCCATCTTCTGTAGTACTTTTGTCATGGGAATCATGGCTACTACGAAGAGTAGTGGGGACAGTGAGTCGCCCTGGAAGATCCCTCTCCTGATATTAATCTCTGCTAGTCTTTTTCCAGAGCTTGTAAGTATTGTATTCCAGTTGCGCATTGTATTTTGAGGAAGCTGATGGTATTTTCCTCTGCCCCATATATTTTCAGGCATTCTATTAGCCATGTGTGTGGTATCATGTCGAAGGCTTTCTTATAGTCATTATTATTATTATTATTATTATTATTATTATTATTATTATTATTATTATTATTATTATTTTATTTTTTTGCTCTATCACAGTCCTCCAATTCGACTGGGAGGTATTTATAGTGTGGGGTTCCGGGTTGCATCCTGCCTCCTTAGGAGTCCATCACTTTTCTTACAATGTGTGCCGTTTCTAGGATCACACTCTTCTGCATGAGTCCTGGAGCTACTTCAGCCTCTAGTTTTTCTAGATTCCTTTTCAGGGATCTTGGGATCGTGCCTAGTGCTCCTATGATTATGGGTACGATTTCCACTGGCATATCCCATATCCTTCTTATTTCTATTTTCAGATCTTGATACTTATCCA
Source organism: Macrobrachium nipponense (assembly GCF_015104395.2). NCBI lineage: Eukaryota > Metazoa > Arthropoda > Malacostraca > Decapoda > Palaemonidae > Macrobrachium > Macrobrachium nipponense. The sequence continues at coordinate 32,591,476 of NC_061105.1, forward strand.
TTTTTTCCCCTCTTTTTCTCTTCAACTCTGGTGTCCCATGGTATTGCGACATCAATGAGTGATACTTTCTTCTTGACTTTGTCAATCAACGTCACGTCTGGTCTGTTTGCACGTATCACCCTATCCGTTCTGATACCATAGTCCCAGAGGATCTTTGCCTGATCGTTTTCTATCACTCCCTCAGGTTGGTGCTCGTACCACTTATTACTGCAAGGTAGCTGATGTTTCTTGCACAGGCTCCAGTGGAGGGCTTTTACCACTGAATCATGCCCCTTTTTGTACTGGTTCTGTGCAAGTGCCGGGCATTCGCTTGCTATGTGGTTTATGGTTTCATTCTTCGTATTGCACTTCCTACATATGGGAGAGATGTTATTTCCGTCTATCGTTCTTTGAACATATCTGGTTCTTAGGGCCTGATCTTGTGCCGCTGTTATCGTTCCTTCAGTTTCCTTCTTGAGCTCTCCCCTCTGTAGCCATTGCCATGTGTCATCGCTGGCTAGTTCTTTAGTCTGTCTCATGTATTATTATTATTATTATTATTATTATTATTATTATTATTATTATTATTATTATTATTATTATTATTAGGAAGGAGGTGTTTTCTGAGGGCAGTAGCATCGCTGATGAGAAAAAGATAATAAGAATTGGGAAGATTCTGTATAAGTTAAATGCCGTCGAAACAGCATTATTATTATTATTATTATTATTATTATTATTATTATTATTATTATTATTATTATTATTATTATTATTATTATTATTATTATTATTATTATAAAGAAGCTGAAAAGGCTGATGATGACCAACAAACTTTCACTAGAATGAGAATCCAGAGAGAAGCAAACGGTGGATGACCGAGCTTAATTATCTAACGAGAGGCTACCCTCTTCATAAGCCCCAAATTCCAAAAGAAAATCCCAGGTCGCACTGCCATGCCTCTTTCTTATTAGTTACCTCCTTGGCAAATACATCACTTGTTTTGTTCGCCTGGATAATATACCTTTCCTGGACCAGAAATTATCTTTCGTTAATCCTCTCCAGAAATCCTCTGCGTAATCGTCTTAAGGGTTTGGAAAAGAGCTGCTTCCATCCCTCTGGTTGGAATAAGGCCGGCTGGTTCTCGTAGTAAATGTGATCCTTATCTTACATCTGGAGTATTTTTTGGTCAGGCTTTTCCTTTAGTGACTTTATAATTGTCAGTGCTCTGATTCTTCCCATAATCATGAGTTGGGCTTTGATTGCTGCTTCTTATTCCCTGAAATGCAATAGCATGAAATCTTTTTTTATGACAGTATTTTTTTTAAATGCCTTGACATGAAGGGTAGACGCAGATACATTAATTATTCGTTATTATTATTCATTTTCGGAATTCATTCTGAGGATCAACTATGCTTTAACTCTTGAATTACTAACCTGCTTTCATATTTGGTTTCCATGAATTCTCCCCAAAAAAAATCAAGTAAAGCGCTTCTTCTGAGGTTTCGGTGTACAATTAAATGCCTAAGCGTGAAAAAAAAAATAAGTTGAGCATAATGTAATGGACATCAAAACTAGTAATTTGATATATTTTATGCATAACCTAAAAATCTATTTTAGATTCCCAAAAATACTTTTTTTGTATAAATATTTATGAAATGTGTTGAAAATTTTGAATAAGTTAGGTATAGGTAATGTAAACTGAGGCTAGTGATTTGATAAACAGCCAAATGTTTTAGACCTTGCAGGATTCCATGCTATTTCAATACTTTCACATTTTAGCATAACCTAAAAAACTCATTTAAATCTTTATGTTGATGTTTATGTAATTACGAATAAGAACCCTATGAGGTAGAAGAATTAAACAATGAAAATAATTATATGACAGTTCTTAAAATGTTTATAGGAAATCCAAAGCCTAAAAAATTAGTGATATAAACATGAAAACGTATATCTATATTAATGTTATTATTAAAATTACCACTTAGAATCCTACAACTCAGCGATGATAATATGATGATTATTATTTTACTCTTATTTTCTGCAAAAGACGAATGAGGACCCCAGAACGCAGAAGAAAATAGAGAGGAAAAATGATTGTCTTTTCGCTCTCTTCTCATTTGCATCCAAATGATACTGTCCTTCACATGAAAGCCACTTGTTTATTACGTTGTCGTGCCAACCATTATTATGAGATATAGGGCACCTTTATCCTCTGCTTTCCGCCTGTGAGCTAATATAATGAGTGCTCGCTTCTTGTTATAGATTCGTAAAATTTTGTGTTTTTTTTCTATTTTGATTTTACTCTTGAGATCTTGTCTGTTATGCATTTCTCTTTCATCTGTCATCGTTTAGAGATTTTCCTTTTGAGAGTCTTGCTAAATTTGTCCTGAATATTATAATTTCTTCCCCATTTTGACAAAATATTTGTAAAATTATTATTAAAAATCGGCAGGAAAAACATGATAAGTGAAACTTTTTCCTTGGGATTTGAGCCCCTGAGCAGTGAAACACTTTAAGGGGATAGGTCGTATATATTTTTTGATTAGGTTCGTTTTAAAAGCACCTAAACGAAGAAACAGGATATATTAAATCGTGTTTTCTCAAATTAGGATGTCCTTCAAGTTTCATAAGTACTACAAAAAAAAAAGGACTTTGAGGAATTTACCTAAAAGCAAAACGGCCCTAATGATTGATCAACCTTTTATTTCAATAACGCCGTTAAATAAATAAGGTAAAAGTAAAATTATAAAAATTGTATTATGTCTTATGTGGAAGTTTCTTTGACACAATCGAGTTTTCTCTATGAGCCACGGCCCATGAAGCTTTCGGCCACGGCCCGGTTGTGGCTTGCCCTTCCCTGCTGTAGCCCTTCTTCACTATATAAAACATTGCCACCGTTCTTTGTAGGCTGAATGACATGGCTTGCAATTGACAATTAAATGAATGACCAGGACAGCTAAATAATGAAACCCGTACCTTGGGTTAACAAGCACCAGTCAAATCCACCTCAGATGGCGCTTTTTATGTAAACTATTCTAGGGTAATTTACTCTCTCTCTCTCTCTCTCTCTCTCTCTCTCCACCCTGCCTTAAAAAAAGTTTTCTACGTTTAAGATCGATACTAAAAATATATCAGATTTACCCTAACCAACCCCCCCCCCAAAAAAAAAAAGAAGTATAAAGGTAGCTAGGTGAATGCGTGTTATCAAGGTTAATTAACTTATTGGGGAAACCATGAAAGTCATCAAACAAAAATAGATAAATAAATAAATAAAGAAATGTAGCTAAACGGAAGAAGGCATAATAGACAACACATTATATTATGTATTCCGCCTCCCGGGTCGAAATTTCATCCCTTCCTACGGAGAGAGAGAGAGAGAGAGAGAGAGAGAGAGAGAGAGAGAGAGAGAGAGAGAGAGAATTCGTGTGAACTTTCTCTTCTCATTAACAGGGAAATCTTCAAAAGAAGCAGAAGGTCCTCATGATTCTCCCTGTGGGACCACACCTTCCGAAAACTTATTCCAAGACGAAAGTCTGGTTCTTTTGATTCCTCCAGGTAGCGTGGAGGGAGGGACACGCCAGCAATCAAGAGGATGGATCATTAATGCACCTGTTTCATCAAGTGAAGATTTTTCTTTTTTCCATTTTTTTTCTTTAGGTTTTTGTTTTTGATCTTGATCTTCTGAGATACCAAGGCGCATGTCAAAACTTTTTTTATTTTCCCTTTTGCGTTGAAGTATTTGATTTTTCGTATTCCATGGAATTGTGAAAAAATGAGTGAGTCCGATTTTTTTACATTTTTTTGCCGAAGAGATGGAGACATGGATGGCTGGCTGAAGCAAGCCAGGAGAAATTATAGAAAATAACCTTTAAATGTTCTCATCGATCCATTTTTATTTTCCACGAGTCGTCAGATGAGCAGATGATCCTCTTAAACTAGAAAAAAGAAATCTGGGGAAAATAGTAAAGGTGCAAACGGAGTAAGGTTTGCTAACATCGCTGATACGATTTATATTTATATTTATTTATGTTGGTCCGTGCTTTCTGTCTTGATGTTATATATATATATATATATATATATATATATATCTATATATATATATATATATATAAATCCCTTTTTATTTCCGTCTTCTCTGATATTATTATTATTTTTTTTTCTCTCTCTCTTCTCTCTCTATCACAGTCCTCCAATTCGACTGGGTGGTATAGTGTGGGGTTCCGGGTTCCATCCTGCCTCCTTAGGAGTCCATCACTTTTCTTACTATGTGCGTCGTTTCTAGGATCACACTCTTCTGCATGAGTCATGGAGCTACTTCAGCTTCTAGTTTTTCTAGATTCCTTTTCAGGGATCTTGGGATCGTGCCTACTGCTCCTATGATTATGGGTACAATTTCCACTGGCATATCCCATATCCTTCTTATTTCTATTTTCAGATCTTGATACTTATCCATTTTTTCCCCTCTCTTTCTTTTCAACTCTGGTGTCCCATGGTATTGCGACATCAATGAGTGATACTTTCTTCTTGACTTTGTCAATCAACGTCACGTCTGGTCTATTTGCACGTATCACCCTATCTGTTCTGATACCATAGTCCCAGAGGATCTTTGCCTGATCGTATTCTATCACTCCCTCAGGTTGGTGCTCGTACCACTTATTATCGCAAGGTAGCTGATGTTTCTTGTACAGGCTCCAGTGGAGGGCTTTTGCTACTGAATCATGCCTCTTTTTGTACTGGTTCTGTGGTTTATGGTTTCATTCTTCGTATTGCACTTCCTACATATGGGAGAGATGTTATTTCCGTCTATCGTTCTTTGAACATATCTGGTTCTTAGGGCCTGATCTTCTGCCGCTGTTATCATTCCTTCAGTTTCCTTCTTGAGCTCTCCCTTCTGTAGCCATTGCCATGTGTCATCGCTGGCTAGTTCTTTAGTCTGTCTCGTGTATTGTCCGTGCATTGGTTTGTTGTGCCATTCCTCTGTTTTGTTTTGTCATTCTCCTGTCTCTGTATATTTCTGGGTCTTCGTCTACTTTTATTAGTCCTTCTTCCCATGCACTCTTTAGCCACTCGTTTTCACTGGTTTTCAAATATTGCCCCAGTGCTCTGTTCTCGATGTTGACGCAGTCCTCTATACTTAGTAGTCCTCTCCCTCCTTCCTTTCGTGTTATGTATAGTCTGTCCATATTTGCTCTTGGGTGTAGTGCTTTGTGTATTGTCATGTGTTTCCTGGTTTTCTGATCTATACTACGGAGTTCTGCCTTCGTCCATTCCACTATTCCTGCGCTATATCTGATTACTGGCACTGCCCATATTATTATTATTATTATTATTATTATTATTATTATTATTATTATTATTATTACGACTGGTACTATTTTACCACTATTATTAATATGATGGATTATATGCAAGTAAATATACTCGTGCAGTGTGTTGGCGACTAATTTTTCTTTAAATAAATATATATATATATATATATATATATATATATATATATATATATATTTGATGTGTGTATGTAGTATGTATGTAGTTTTATATATGTATATATATTAATATTGTCTATATATATATATAATTCTTATATAATATTATAATACTATAACCATTTTAATCTGAAAACCTGTGGAACGATAACCATAGAGTTTTCCCTTTTTCCTCGGTCCCCATCCATCCTCATCATTGCCTCCTGTCACTTCGAAGTCCCCAGGGAGGAAACAGGGAATCCCCATAAAAGCATTGGAATAACCCTGATGAAAAGAAACAATCGCATCCGTAGACATGGCAGCTTTAAATTCGCCGTATCCATTTTTCTTCGCCACTTCTCAGGCCGAGATTAAAATTCATTCTTCTCCCGGGACAGATTTACATTGTTGATCCCCCTAAGGCTCTCTCTCTCTCTCTCTCTCTCTCTCTCTCTTCGGGCTCTCTCTCTCTCTCTGAGATTCATAAGAATGTGAATGAATTTTTGTGATGATGCATTTTCTGTAATTCTGGTACTGATAAACAGCGTTCTAATATATATGTATGCGTTTAGATTTTTTGAAAGGTTGATCATTACCTATAAAGCAATAAAGATGTTTATCTTCTCTCCCTCTCTCTGAGCGATGCATTATCTGAATTATTTCTGTAATGTGCAGCCAAAAAAAACGATCAGATAAATTGAAGGGGGAGGGGGATAGAACGGATGAGCCCTTCCAATCTCTCTCTCTCTCTCTCTCTCTCTCTCTCTCTCTCTCTCTCTCTCTCTTTCCGTCGTCCATTCTACAGTGAATGGTCAAATGGGAATTTATGGGTTAAACTGGAAGGTGTTTGTGGAAGGGCAATAAACACATGTGGCTGTATTTGTATAGGTCTTATACCTGCACCAGCTGATAGCGGGGGTGGATCTTTGTAGTTGGGGGGAGGGGGTGGGAGGAAGATGTTCTTGAGATGGAGAGAATTATTGTAAGATCAAACGGGTGTGTGGACAGGAGGAGGAGGAGGAGGAGGAGGAGGATAAGAAAGCCGGTAGGAAAGTTGAAAAGAATTTTGAGTAAAAAGTGGATACAAAAAAAGAAAAAAACCGTTGGGTCTAGAATTGAATTTTGAATTTAAACTCCCAAGAGGTTAGTTTATTGGACGTCCCCTCTCTCTTCCAGCGAGGGGAAAAGCATCAGAAAACGTGTGGCACAAAAGGTTCCCGAAAAGGATTGCGCCACAATGTAGATAAAACTCGGCACTGCTGTGATCTTTCCAGAGGGGTTTATTATGGTTAGAGAATGCATAGTATTTTTGTATGGTTTACGTTGTGTGGCTGGTGGTCGAGGGAGTTTGCCCGCGACCTTTTCTCTGAGAAATGATGTAAAGGACATGGAAAAAGCAAAAGCGTCTTCATGAGGCAATGACCAACTCCCTGGCTTTGTTGTACCCGGTGAGCCTCCGCTGGTGCTGTGAAGACTTCGCTGTCATTGGTAGTTGTTATATTATATACCAACACGGGCTCTTACCTTTAGAGTAGCCCGAATGAAGACGCAACCGATTTCATCAATCTTTCATTCCCATCATTTGTAGGATATGGAAATTTCTGCCTTCCTTTGTTCCTCGTGTTTATCGATTCTTCCTCCTCCTCCTCCTCCTCCTCCTCCTCCTCCGACCCACCTTTGTTTTCCATAGAGTGACTGAACTGACCTTGGTTTGGTCAGCAGTGATAATCTATGTTTCTGCAACACTCTGGATTTCCAGCTGTTTTACAAGTTCTCTTCCAGGAATGAGTTCAATTACAGGAGGAAAAATGTAAGAGGGCATGAATCTGGGGGAAATGCAAATAATGACGTTGCCGTCTGCGATTAGCCTAACAGAAGTTTAAAACGAATTAATGGCTTCTCTTTGCAGTCACCTGAGAATCATATTTTCCTCTGACGGTATGTGTCTTTGAGGAAACGAATAGAAATAAATGGTTACATTCATTTCAAGGCCTCGCGCGAGAATTTTTTATTCCCACCCAGAATTCTTATAATTTAGCCTTACGTTTTCCGTTATCAGTCACGCGTAATTTCCATTTGGTTAAATTGCAAAGAGCAGCCTAGGAGTAGGTGAGAATCCTTAGGATGGATTTTGATGAGGAAAGAATGATAATAATGGAGCAATTCCTCACACATCATAATCTTAATGAGAATATCGGGGATTAGTGATATTTAGGTTTCTTCTTGTGCGTAAAGTAAAAGATGTTTTATCATTAGATTGTAAAGGGTGAATTACAACTACAGTATATAGTTTCAAATAATTAATTACACTAACTTTATGAGTGTATGACTCTTAACAGGAACGAAAACGAATTATATTAAAGAAATTCAGCCCACAAACACACACACACACACACACACACAAGGAGTTCCATCGGCAACACGCGTATGCATCCCGCTATTTAAAAACATCTCAGCTAAAAAGCAATAACTGCTACAACACTGATCCGATAGTGCAAATGAGCCTATGCAGCGTTGGTAAAATATATCCGAGTGTGACAGAAATGTATTTGTATGAGCCAGACTTAATTATATCATCTAGCATGGTAAGTGCATCATCCTCTGTGGAACCTCCCTTGTACAGTCTTGGCACAGAAGGCGAAAGCGTTTCGGAAAAAAAAAAAAAAACAAAAAAAAAACCTGTCAATGAGTTCTGCCGCTTCTATCCCAGTAGAGCTAGATACGTTTTCTACTCCGAAGTCCTAGGAATCGGAATTGGAAATGAATCAGGAGAGAAGAGAAAACAGTACACGAGTCATACCGGAAAAGTACCATTATGAGAGCATTTAAAGTTTACATTTTCAGTCCTTCATGCTTGAAAAACTGAAGAAGGCAACTGTAAACAATCATAAACGTGAACTCAAGGTAGCAGTGGAGTTTCAAATCCGATAACACGGACTTCGGTAATCCAGTCAGGCCCTAAAAGGCTGCTCCATTTTGAAGGGGTGGGCCACCCTTTCAAGACCAGGGAATGGATTAAAGTGATTTTGTAGCGGCGTATCGGTCCCTTATCCTTGTTTGATCCGATTTCTGGGGACTCGAGTTACCCCGTGATTGAAAGACCAAAAATAGGAGAAGAAGAAAAGGAAGAAAAATCATACCATTTAAGTGACATGCAATGCTATCATGTTGCAGTCCTTGCTTTTGGCCTGTCTTCACTTGTTTTTGTCTTTCTTTAGAGTTTTGTTGGTGACAGTCTGTAGAGTCTCTTCCTTATTTTTTCATATTTATATTCTAGATTTCTTTAGTGGCACCGTGTTTTGCAATGGGTAAAAGAACAGATAAGAACATTATACAGGTAGAGGGGGAATACAAAGTTGATGATATAAAATCAACACATTACGCTGATGTAGTATCTTCTTTCCCCTTCCCCTAATTTTTTTGCAAAACGGAGCAAGGGTAAACAAAGGAAGAAGGAAAAGAATAAGCCGAACAATGAATTCACAAACCAGTATAAGAAAAATGATCTTTTCAACCCCAACTATATTGATATGAACTCTCGCTGCGCTTTTCCTGAGCAGAAGAAGGAACCCAGAAAGTAAATCTGAACAATGATTCCGCGAAATTATAAGTGATTTCAAGTGACTCTAGATTGCCCAACCACGGCGCTAAATATCAACAAAGAGGAGTGAGAGATGTGTATTTCTGGTGATAGAAGTTCACTCTCGACGTGGTT
>NC_061105.1:32605634-32655634 GCF_015104395.2 Macrobrachium nipponense
CACTTATTAGTCCACTTGAAGAACGTTGGTTGACCTTGATCTTAGCCTTTCACTCTTCGGTGAGTTTCAGCAAAAGGGAAATATTTGTTTTATAAGCAATGGCAATGTCACATCCACACCACTTTTGTAGCCCTGTATTGAGCATTACTTAATTTTACCTGAAGTGCCCATACTTGATAGTGAAATGGGTTGGTTTCATGGAAGCAAAATTGTCATTTCTTGATTATTCGCCAACAGTATTTATAGAGCGAACCGCTAATTAACGTTTTCATCAAATTCCGGTATGACGCTTTTGAAGAGAATACCTCCTCCCATCTTTCTGAATCCCTATACTTGATATCCGAAATAATTCAATCACCTATTCACCCCTGCCGGAGATATTTATTTTAACAGGCACTGATAAAAGCACTACTCACGGTTCGTAAGCTAAAGTAGTAGTAGTAGTAGTAGTAGTAGTAGTAGTAGTAGTAGTAATAATAAAAATAATAATAATTATAATAATAATGATAATAATAATAATAATAATTGAAGGTAATATTTGAAAACCATTTACAACTGGTGTTAAATACTACTCGGTGAGAAAACAACTTCAAAAAGCTTCTTCAGTCAGTACTTCTGAGCAGCTGTGACTTCAAAGAGGCATTCTGAGTCGAGACGTGTGCTTTTCTCCAAAGGCAATTACATGCATTTTGCCTTGGCGCAGGCTTTTGCTTGAACCCTCCAAGAGCTCTCTTATTTCATTTATTTTTCGCACATATATGCCTGTGAAGAAGAAGTTTGAATATTCTCTTAAATATCCTAAAATAGCAGGTTACGTTAACAAGATCCTAATTCATAAGAAACAATCCAAAGGGGTACTTATCCCACAGAATAGCTAGTCCGTAGGTTAATACCTTAAATTTCAATAGTTGTTTTTCTCTCCCATACACACACACATTCATATATTATAACGCTGGAGGAATGTGCGTGAGAGAGAGAAAGTTGAATATGATAAGCGGCGAAATCAAGCATTTTGTGCTTAGGTTAACTTTTTATTTTAAAAATAAATATTGTCTGTTGTTCTTAGTAATAGCTTATGCTTTATCCTGTGAGGTCAAGAACTTACTGTCACATGTATAGATATATTGTTAATAATCCTTCTCTCCAAAGCTCACCCTCGTTATATCAAAGTGTATGTTTATATTTACTACTTTTATATTGTAACTCGATGCCATGTTAGCTGTCAGTGTTGTAGCTATGTGTCTCGTAATATCGCACTTTTAGACGAAAGGAGCCACAGGCTACCCAATCTTTCTTTCCAAGGTAAATTATTATTAATTACTAAATGTTTCTGGAGATCACGTGATGGTTTCAGTATTGTTGTTATCGCTGGTTTGACATTTTGTTAACAAAACTAAGTTGGAGAAATTCCTTGCGGCAAAGATTTAGGTTTTCATGAATATTGTTTTTTATTTTATGCTAGTTTCCTGAAAACTAAGTATTATGGAAGATGTGCCCTTCCCCTCCCCCTCTCCTCCCCCTCCCTCTTTCGTATCCTAAGCCAGTGAAAACACCTACCATGAAAGATTTTGGGAACTGTACGACAATTAGAATTTACATGAAAGAGTAAGTAGTAATTAGGCTAATTGTGATACTTGTAGGTAGGTGACTTGTATGCATTTGCGACAAACTAGTGTCATTCCAATGGATTACTCTGCAGAGTTAAGTAGAGGGCAAGTCAAGCTGTACACATCATTAGCCAGGTGGAGAGTAGAACTGTTTAGTGGGAGATTATTTTTTATGACTAATTTTTCAAGATTTCGGGTTTCTGGAATAGAAAAAAGACTTAAGTTTTTGGTTGGTAATAGTGCATGGACAAATAGTCATTTGCCCCTTAAGTGGCAGTGTTCTGTAGTTTTTTGAGAAGTGAATTGATTTATAAGGTAGCTAATTTTTTTTTTCAAGATAATTATTGTAAGTAAACATTTGTAAATATAAGGTGCAATTTACTGATGATTCTCCCAATTCTCGCTTACCTTTTATGCTTTGTTTAGGTAGTTATATACTGGATTTTCCATACATTTCTGTGCACATTCACTGATAGCATTAAAATGACAGGTACAGGGTTTTGTTGGCTTAAGAAAGACTTGTATAGAAAGTTAAATAGGAAGAAAAAGATAGTACATATAAAAAAAGGAGACCTCAGAAAGCATTAAAAATCTATTTGCCAGTTATGCTGAAAACACACACACACAAAACACACACACACACACACACACATATATATATATATATATATATATATATTATATATATATATATATATATACACTAGACACAAATATATGCGTGTATTTTTATATATTTATTAGTTTATTTATTTATCTATGATCTTAGAAAAAGACACAATACATACTCGTATAGAACAGAAACATACCTCGATACAGCGATATAATAAATCCCCCGGCAACTGTGGCGAAAGGATCTGTAAACAAACATCCTTTGCAGGAATGATAATATCCGGTGCCTTCGACCGAGCCGCAGATCTATCTTTCCAATTTCAGATACGTCTCTTATTTTGCTGCTGAATTTTTTTTTTTTTTTATTTTTCTAATAAAAATGTATATCTTTTTTTCTTCGATGCATTATGGCTTATTTTCTGCGGAAATGACTGTTATTTTTAGCAGAATTTCGGGATTTTTTTGCTGGCATATTTTTTTTACTGAAATTTTCATGATGTTCGTTGGATTAGTTGTTATTGAGGACGAAATGTACTTTATTTTTCTGCTGAAACGTCTTTTTCAGCAGACATTTTGTTATTATAGAAATTACTCTTATTTCTGTAGACATTTCTCTGTTTCCCTTTTATCTTTCTTTTTCCTTTTTTGTTGTAAAGTTCTTCATATATATATCTGAAATGGGATATATACTATTTTTTTACCAGATACCCCTCATTTTCCTCTTCAGATTTCTCGTGTTACTGTGTTGGAAATATTTGGATCTTGATAATTTAAAGGAATTAAGTATTTTCAAACAGTATATTACTAGTTATTTTTTGGCGACAAAATGGGCTAACTTTACAAAACTGGAATTAGCTTCAAGAGCCTTTCACTACATTCTCTCCAAACAGGACTACTAGCAAGATATTTTGTCATCAGGATAAAGTTGTATAGCGTTTTTAATAGTATGCGTGCTTACATAGGGGATCGCATGGATATGTGAGCACTTTTACGCTCATGTCTGAAAAGGATGCTTTTAAAACGAATAAATGCATTTACCCGTATTTGTGTTTGCTGATGTCTGTGTGAACGTTATTAAAATATCACAAGAATTATTAGAGCTGTGAAAATGTTCTTGAGGCTTTTCAGATAATTAGATTTTGACACATTTCTATGAAGATTTCTAATCAGTTTCTGATGTTATAAATAAGAGATTTTAAGAGGATTAAGTGCTTCGTGTTTCTGGCTTACTTCCACCAACGATGCCGAGGAAGGTCATGTTTTCAACTGTCATGTGTCTAGAAATATCCAGAAAACGGGTGAACGGAGCCAGTGACAATATGGAAATCTGTCGCCAGAGGAAACATATCCCCTGCAACATACGAGCTTTCCATGGTTTGCCAAAAGTATACGCTCTCTGATGGGTGCCTTTGTTTAATCTTTGTTTTTAGTTTCAATGTTCTCGAGTATATATCAGGGCCAGTACACTTTGGATATGAATCGTATTTAAGGTGTAAGGTGCCTGTGAAAACTTTGTGATGGCTTCAACAAATGTAAGAAACGAAAATATGAAGATGAAAACAGAAATTTTTAGCCTATTAAATAACTGCATGGGTGGAACACAATTTACAATAGACTTTGATATTTATCAAGGACTGCTTGATAATTTGATAGCCATGTTTGATGACTTGCAGAGGCTGAAGCCCTGCTTTACATTTCTTGTAAATTCATTCATGATTAATATGGTCAATGATGGCTGTCCAGTTCCCGAACTTCTGGGTACGGAATCATCTGCTGTGGAAATGGTACTAGTGGATTGACTAAGGTCTTGGGGCCAAAGATGATCCATATATCCCAGACTACAGTTGAGTTTTAGAAACAAGTTCCAGAATTGAATTACCCTGAACTAAAGAAACTAGTGCGTGACTCGTCTAATTCATACGTCTGACAACATCATTTTCATCAGCTAGATTGCAAATGGCTTACGGCCAAGATGCACACCTGCAAGATCTACTAGCCTGAAATAGCCTCTTTAATCACTTGATACTTGTAGCATTGTATTTTTGTTAGAAAAAATATAATTACATTAAAAGTAATTTTGTAAGGTGGAAATCTGATTAAAATATCTCCAATTTTTGGGGGTTGCCTTTCATTCACATATTTGTGTCTTTGTGATTGTTTAGGAACTGCATGCATGAATAAATATTATTTCCTCTGATTGCATTTCCTAAAGCTTATATAAAAATTCTTTTACGTACGTGTAAATTTTGTTTGTGTCCTAAGTCTCTCAGTCATCTGAGCTTTATCATTTATGGCTCTACATTTAGCAAGTCTGGCTGGCCACCCCTGGTACATATTGTGTTCGCTGTCACAAAAAGTTGTACATAGCTGAAGACATTTTTTTCTTATTTTTGTATTCAAAGTTTAAATAGATTGAAACTAGACGGAGAATGTGACAACGGTTATATTAATAATCGACAAAAAAAGCTCTCGATTAACGAAATAAATAACAAAGATGAAGCAGTTGTTAGATGTAGTTACTGTCGTTTTTTTCTTTCTACGTTCATGCGCATTACAGCAAGGTGATGCATATATTGTCTCTGTTTGATTAAGGTGGAATTTTGTCAACATGCAGCCCTTAGTGATAGTGGTATATTTTTGCAGCCAAACTCTAATAATAATAATAATAATAATAATAATAATAATAACAGACTATTTGAGTCTTGATCTTACACAGTATGCATATAGAATGAAGACAAATGTTCGAGCTAAATAATAATATTAGTAACAATGATAAGTAATATTTCAGTTCGAAACCATAAAAAAATACAGACTGCAAAGTAATAATAAAAATAATAATAATGACGTGTACACCGGCACAGAAGTAATTATCTTGAAAAGAACATCTCACATCAGCAAAGAAAGACAGCCTCGCAGCGTAATGGGTGACTTAACAATCTCTTAGGCCCTATTGTGTCACAGTGATGAAAGGTGAATGATATGCAGGAACGAACTATAAATGATTGGCATTATGTGATGCGATGGAGGAGGGGGAGGGGGTGGAGAGGAGGTAGATAGGTGCAAGATAGCGGTAACAAATGATTTTTGGGGGCGAGGGAGGGGGCCGACTGGAGGGCATGATGGCATGAGGAGGGGAGGGGAAGGATATTGTGTGACATTGCAGAAGAGTTCGATGTATGATGATGAAGACTCAGGAATGGGGAAGCAGATAAAGTCGATAGGAGCTGGTGGGTTGGAGAGAGGAGGGGGAAGGTCGAAGGGGTGTTGTACTGGGAAGGGGACAGGCAGGCAGAGGTATAAGGTAGAGTAAGTAGTTGTGCGAAGACTTAACACTTACGGAAAGGGGAGGTGAAATGTTAACATGCCAGTGGGGGAAGGGGATATGGGAAGGGAGGGAGGGAGGTAGGGGGATAGGTGGCGTGGGGTTTGATGGAGAGAGGAGCCCGCGAGATCGGCAACATCTCTTTCAATCTGCCTCAGTAGAAAGAAGCCAATCTGCGTCGCCCACGTGAAATGTTGAAGTTAATCGATTTGTCCTCCTTTTTTTTCTTTTTTTTTTTTTATCATCATTCTTAACACTTTTTTTTGCAGTCGCGTCTCTCATTCCTGAACGCGATTTCGGGCTTTTGACTGAAAGCTCTCTTCAATCAAAGAAGGAGAAGAAAGGATGGCGCCATCTTCCTAATGATGATGTTAAGTTTCATGAAACCGTTCCTCTCGCACATCTCGACCCTCCTTCATCTCCCACCACCTCCCTCAAGTGAGCAGGGTGTGTGCATGCGTGATTGTGTGTGAATCGATGACCTGCGTGGAGATTCTGAACAAAAACCAAGTCTCTTGAGACGAAATTACCCAATGACTTTTGAAGATTCTTAGAAAAATAAAAACAAACGAAATTGCCCGGGAGTTCAAAAAGTCACAAGACAAAAGTGCATATTTGAAGACGAGGACTTTTATGCTTGACAAAAGGGATCTTCTTGTGATAAAATATTGTGGTTCGCCCCACCAGAGAAATAAACTCTCACTGGCCGCTATGCGAATAATAGTAATGATAATAATAATGCAAATTTTTAAACAGTATTAGGATATGGACATGATTTTAAATGGGTAGTAGTATTATTCCTATATCTTTCCATTGCTGGCTTTCGGTTGTAGGTTACAAATATTTTTTTTAAAGTCTTGTTCCGTCTTCAGCAACTGATTCCTAAAATGTTTATAAATAACAAATTCAAAATATCAGTTTGTTCGTTTATAAGCAAGTTAGTAATGTCTGCTCCGTTTATCCTACAGCATTGCGGAAGACTTTCACGGCTTCAGCCACTTCTTGCACATTCACTGAAGCCTCAGCAGAAACACGTCAGTCCCCTAACACATACACACACACATTTCACTACTGCATCTGCTATTTAATGTTATTTGGTTTATTCAGTTATAATGAATATGGCTGACATGTGATGTCATTTTACTTTGGCAGCCATACGTGTAATCCATCCGCTTGATATGTAAAGGCAGCTGCATTAAGAAGTTTTCCAGATATCGTATTTTTGTTCTTTATAAGGATGAGAATTTGACTATTTTGTTGTTTGTGGTTTTTGCTTCTCTCCGTATGCCCGTTTGTTTGTTTGTTTGTTTGTTTTCAGTGTCTGATTGGAGATTTTTTTTTCAAAGTGAATGATGTAAGTGGGATCCTTAACCATTTGTTTTCCCACAAAGGCAGCCCCCCCCCCCCCCCCCCCACACACACACACAACACACAAGTTACAAGACCTGACATAGGTCATAAAATGAGTGGGGTAAAGCTAGCATCGGTGATATATCAGGTTGTTGAAAATGTAATGAATTTGTCTTGAAGTTAATCGCTAACATGTTAATACAAAGAAATTGAAGAACCTCCTGAAAACCTAGGGTTCATGAACCCCAGGTTGAAAACCTTTGGTGATACTTTGAAGGTCTCGCTGATATTTTCACCTTCCGCGTCTTTATCGAGTAAGTGAATGTGAGAAGTGAATGTGAGTGCCTCTCCTGTGGTTATTTGTTTGTCATTTGCCAGCAATGGCTCTTGCTTCTTGAGCATCCCCTTTTCATGCTGTTCTTATCGTAAAGCTTGTCTCATTAATTATTTTTTGTATATCTACGCAATAAGATGGCCTCCACAAAACCAAAGAGACGTTCCCATCATTTATTAATTTGATACAAAAGTTAATCAAGAAAGACAGTTATGATTGTATTATTTTTGATCTTCAAAGATGTTTTTCGGTGTCTGGAATAGTTATCTAAATGTTATATAAGAATTCTTAGAGGACTGAGTATTTTTCTCGTTTCATTCCGGAGTACTCCTCTCTCTGTATTTTTTTTCGTCCTTGGTCACGGTCTAAGGAAGGTGTTGGGGGGGGGGGGGGCGTGGAAGGGGGTCGGGGTGTCCAGGAACACCCAAATGTACGCACGCACGCAATCACCCTTTTTCACATAAGATATCAATTTTCAGCAGTTAATATTGATGGTGTTCTAAAGTATTGTTATCTAAGTTCGTTTTCGTGTTTCCACCAGACCTTGCATCCATTTTTTTTAATATCTGTCACATATCTTCGCCATTTTTCCCGAATAGTTTGATACGATCTCTCTGTGATCCGTCGGCTCAGTCGAACGTCTTTGCTACAACATGAACTCTTATTCTTCCTTGTCCCTTTTTTCCAGGAATCCCCAATAGATGTCCAGTTGTCAACTAACTGTTAGTTTTTGGGGAGTCCCTTTTCCACCCTGGTAGGACGCGTAGGATCCTAGTGGGGATGCGGACACGTCGTGCGTGTCTCCTTTACAAGGAATTTACATTAGAGTTTTAACCCTCCAAGGGTCTGCGAAGGTCCAGATTTCCTCTCCCTCGCATTTCCCTTTTCTTTTGCTTTTATTTTTTATTTTGTCCTCCTGGTGGTTTTTTTTCTCTTTTTACGAGTCAACCCAGATAGGTTGCATTAATTGATTACGAGCAGATTGGGCCCGTTTTAGAGTACCTTGCCCCCTTAAACTGCGTTTAAGCTGTCTGTATTCGTTCATGAATATGTGTAGCATGTGCCTAATCCACTTAGTGACATAAATAGTGCTGTGAAAGTGCGTTCTAACTTAGTGTATTAGGGCCTAGTTGACTTGATGCGCATTCTCAAACGGCCCCCGCGCAGATTTTCCTTAGTGACGTCACGGATACGTCATTGTACGTCATAATTTCTACCAACTAACAGAGCCTTGCTATGATTTGAAAGTGAAGTTTTAGAGTTTTCTTGTGAAATGGCATCTTGTTATTGCGATCGTCAAAACGATGATAACCAACTGGACTGCTCTTCATGTAACAGGAAAGTACATCGGAAATGTGAGGGAATATCTATTGGAAGACTACAGAAAGGTAGAGAAGTCAATTTCTATTGGATGTAAGGGTCTTAAATTCTACTGTAGAAGATGTGAGCCCAATTTTTCGGAGTCAGTTACCTTGAATGAGCTTGGCCGAAAAATGGAAACGTTAGAATTAATGGCAAGAGATATGTTTGCTTCATTAGAAAAACAAATAATTGAACTGAAGACGGAAAATCAATTTCTTAGGCTGGGGGTTACTGGTGAGCTACCCGTAAAGGATTTGAAACCAAGTTATTCTGACGTGGTGAAAGAGAGAAATTTGATTTTGATTGCTGATGAAGATGAGAATGAAGCTACCACAATGGAAGAGAAGAAAGTGTATTAACAAAAGTCCTTGGGAATATTCAAATAAGTAACGTAAAGCCTACGAAAAAAGGTTCACTGGTCGTTGACTTTCCAGACAAGAAAACAAGAGAAATGCTAAACGAACTCTGGACCAGACAGCTGATGACCATAAATTATGTTCAACTGTACTTCAGAAGATGTCGCCTAAAATCACCGTTGCCAATGTTAGTAATCAAGAACATGATGGATGGCGTCCTTGCCTGCGATTTTGAAGAAGAATAACATATTTCAAGGTATTAATGTAAGTCCAGATGATATGAAACTAGTATCAACTAGAGAAGCTAAAGATGGTAAATCGTATAATTATACTTTTAAATGTACACCTATCATTAGACGCAGGATATACGAAAATGGAGATATACTTTTCACCAACTTTGGTCGACATAAGGTATGGGATAGTTATCATGTTATATATGTAACTACTGTCAAGGATATGGTCATTTTGAGTCCAAATGTAGAGTCAAGGCCTCGAATGGATCTCGGATATGTGGACGTTGTAACGGAGCTGATCATGAGACAAGGCATTGTCAGTCTGAAAGTTTGAAATGTCATCATTGTGCGCGAATGAACCTCTCCGATAATCAACATGCTGTTTTTGACTGGAATTGTCCATCGAATGTTGCTGAGAGGAAGCGAATTGCCCAACAGACTGATCATGGATTCCAGTAATAGAAGAATAAAATGTGCCTTACTGAATGCGCAGTCAGTACGCAACAAGACAACAGAATTAAGAGAATTAATCTGTGAACAAGGAATAGATGTGTTCGCTATAACAGAAACATGGCTAAGTGCTACTGATAATTTGAAAATTAATGAACTATTGCCGGACACTCATAAACTTTTTCACACACCACGTAATTTTGGTCAGGGAGGTGGGTTGGCATTGTTTTATCCAAAACATTTACAAACGTTAGAACTAGGGTTGTTGGAGCGTTTGTGAGTTTTGAGTATTTTAGCCTTGGAGTTTAAGGCCTATAATGTACAGTTTTTATTTTTAGTAGTATATCGTCCTCCGCAGCTAAGCAAGGCTACGTTTTTAGAAGACTTTTCTGTATTCTTGGATTGTTTTGAAAATGAAAAATGTAATGTATAAATATATATGTGGAGATTTATAATATGTGGTTAGAGGATTATAGAGATGCAAATGTAAAGAAGTTTATTGATATAATGAACAATATGAATTTTGTTAATAAGGTGAATGAATTTACCTCTAGGTCAGATCATATTTTGGATGCTGTGTTTTGCTTTACGGGTAATAATTACTTTATGAATTTGATAGTGGAGCCAGATTTTTCTATCTCTTTTACCACAAGCTTATTATGTTTGATATTTCAGTCTTATTACCAAAGTAAACTTAGGACTAAAATAACATTTAGGAACAAACGGTTATTAGACTGTACTGTACTAACATAGATGTGGGGTGTTTACTGTTATTGAAGAAAAATATAATGAACCCTGTGGATGTACTGACTTAAATAGTAGTAGAAATATTTCTGTAGGTGAATGTGTAGTCTGTCTTGTTGCTTTGTATTTTTCTGTATTTTCCAAAGAATATGATAAAATGTGCCCTGTGTGGAGAAAGATATTGTCATAAAAGACAGCTCTCCATGGTTCAATGCTGCAATTAGGGAAGCTAGGAAAAAAACGGAGGTTGGCAGAGTCACGTTGGCATAAGCATAAAACAAAGAGAAATCGAATGTTATATGTGGAAGCTAGGAATGAGGTAAATAGATTATTAAGAGATGTAAAGAAGACATATTATAATGAAAAAGTAACTGAGGTTGGGTCCAATATCAAAGGCTGTATTCTGTGTTCGATGAACTTTTAGGGAAAATTAAGAGGCATGTTTTACCAGACGGGAGGTCTGAGCTTGAATTGGCAAATGAATTTGCTGAATTCTTTGAGTCAAAGGTTGCCTGTTTACTTTGTAACTTCACAACTGATGTTTCTTGCCCCTATCCTTACTTTCCTGATTTCCTTTCTCAAAGTTTTTGCAGTTTAGGCCAATTTCACTCGATGCTTACAAAAAAAACTATGTTCATTGGTTCTGGCCGCTCCTATTGCAGTAACGATCCTTTTCCAATAAATGAGGTCATCGACGCCCCGAACATAGATAGGTTACTGCAATTGCAGCTTCGAATAGTCAACTTGAGTATTACTAAGAGCTTAGTCCCGTCCTCTGAAAAAGTTGCTATCATTAAACCATCTCTTAAAGGATCCCTTGATCATCAAGAATTGAAATCTTACAGATCATTTCTAACTTGTCTTTTTTGTCAAAAATGATCGAGACTTCCGTTTTAGATCAAACTCAGTCAGCACTTAAAAGTAATTGGAGCTATTCCTGAAGATCAGTCGGCTTATCGGAAATTCCATTCTACTGAAACAGCTCTTTGTGCCGTAATTAATGACTTGTTAGGTTTCTCCGATGACGGTAAATGTAGCTTGCTTATTCTCCTAGATCTTAGCGCTGCTTTTGATACAGTGGTTCATGAAGTGTTAATAGAGGATATGACTGCTATTGGGATCGATGGGGATGCTCTTAAATGGTTTAATAACTATTTATCGAATAGATCTTTCAAGGTGAAGGTTAAAGATAGATATTCTGAAAGTAGAAAGCTCACCACGGGTGTTCCACAAGGAAGCGTACTGGCCCGGTTCTTTTTAGTATTTATACAATCGAGTTGTCTTGGATATTTAAATTACATGGCGTTCAATGTAAATTTTTTGCTGATGACACCCAGTTCTATTTAATAGTAGATGACATTATTGAAGATCAAGCTGTTATTGATAGACTTATGGCAGATGTTTCGAAATGGATGCAAAAGAAAAGCCTGAAACTAAATGAAAATAAAACTGAATGTATCCTAATTGGCACTAAATAATAAATTAAGAAGGTTTTGATAACGTTAATAGCATCTCCATCAATAAGGAAAATATTTTGTTAACTGATAAAGTCAGAGATCTCGGGATAGTAGTTGATGGTTCTTTGACATTTGATGAACATATTAACAATGTGGTTAGGACCGCAAATTATCATCTGAGGAATATCGCAATCCATTAGAAAAAGATATCTTAACGAAGATGCCACTAAGCTGCTAATTAATAGTTTGGTAGTTAGCAGAGTAGACTATTGTAACTCGTTGTATTACAATTTACCTAATTATCGTCTTAAGAAACTTCAAATGATTTTGAATAGAGCTGCTAGACTAATTGTTGGTATATCCCCGCGAGAACATATTACTCCAACCTTAATTAAAATTACACTGGTTACCAGTCAAAGCAAGGATTATTTTTAAACTTTGCGTCTTAACATATCAAGCTATTAACACGGGAGAGCCATTGTATCTTAAAGGTTGCCTGAAAAGGATTACGTTTTAGTAGGGCTGGTGTTCATACACGCCTTTCCCGTGATGATTTCAGACTTGATGAGCTCATGCAACGACCACTCTTGGTACGAGAACTTTTAAGCACTGCGCTCCTAGATTGTATAATCAACTCCCGGCATCAGTTAAGTGTGCTGGAAATATCTTTCAGTTCAAAAAGCTGTTGAAACCCATTTATTTTCACTCAGCTATAACACTGAGACAAATGCAATTAACCCGCTTTACATTACATAGACTTTTAAATTTTTAACTATAATATAAGTGATTTGGAAATCCCGTCTGAAACGCTTAATAGCGAAAGCAGGGATACTTGATAAACCGTCAGACATAGACATAGACATAGAAAATGGTTTTGCCAAACAACATTATTCACTCAGTGGCTTTCAAAGCGTTATTTTTGCCTCAGCTGATATATTTTTTCCACTCTGAAAAGGTGACCTTGGCGGAAAAGAAGACATCAGTTCCTCCTCCATTCATCCTCTTGGATAGCGTGTCTCGTTTCTCTATTAGCATGTTTACAACGATTAATCTTAAACTTAATGTAATTGTTTGTCATGTATAGCATAGCCTTCCTTCCTTTTTAACACATCTGTAACACATCTGCGATGGAAGGAATAGACGTCGTTGCTTATAATATAGCATTTGCTATTAAAATATCCTATGCGCACATTTCCTTTCCCTACTTTATTTCTGTCATGTTATGTACGGTTGGATGCAGCCCTACCTGTAATATCGGTGAGTCTTTAGGTCCATTTAATTAGCAGTGCCATCTTCAGTTTCCTGTCCCCTCCTGGGGTTGCCTAGTGGCGCTCACTGATGTCTCCCTAATTAAAGGTGTAGGAAATAGAAAAAGGAAACCGTCTAAAATCAGAAGGTGGGACGTCGACCCCTTATAGTAAGTTTGGGACAAAGGGACTATGCGAAAAGAGGCTGAAGAACTGAAAATGGGAGAACAAGTAGACTAACTTGACACGTGCAGCCACCTGCACAGCCAGCCCACGTGGCCATACTCAGAACGCCATGTTTTTGCAATATATTTTTCGCATCGCTTCACCTCTTGTAACCATTTCAACCTTTTCTTACCGACCTGATCTCTCTAATGTTCACTCAGCCATCTCACAAAACTCTCTTCCAAAGGGCTCCTCGTAACAAAGTCTGCACACGTTACAATCTTCATTTACACCAGATTTTCATATTACAGATCGATCGATTCACTTTTTGTCTACAAGAAATAGTTCCCTCTGATGACTGAAATAGGCTTGTTATATTAGCTTGTATTTGTTTATCAGGGAAATGAGATTGATTGGGAATTTTTGAAGCAGGCACAGTATATCCAGTGATTGAGAGATTGATCAGTCGGTGAATCATATGGCAAATAATAGTTTGCAAAGGACGGCCATATATATATATATATATATATATATATATATATATATATATATATATATATATATATATATATATATATATATATATATATATATATATATGTGTATGTATATTATGGTGTGGTCGGTAGCATTTTTACTTACTGAGGAAGGGGTATCAGATTTGGCTCTTCCAAGAGGATTGGTGGAAACGCTCTGTTAGAACCTGTTGTGCCTTTGCTTACTACATCAGTGTATAAGTATGTTAATATTTAATGGTCAGAGGTCTACCACAATTTCCCAGAAATAATTCCTGAAATCGTGATGCTTGGTAATTATATTCTCTTGTATGTCATGCATTTACAAGTATTATGTATTTTGAAAGTAATTACTTATTCACTTTTGGAGTGACAACACTATGACGTGGCCCGGTGATCACTGGGTATTTATTTATATTGCCTTGATATCCTGACGTACTAAAACATCCTTATTCGCTCTCTTTCCCCATCTACCCCGGAATGCGCTCAACCCTTATTTAACTCCGCTCTTTTAAGAATTGGACTTGAAAAGCCCATTTCCCTTCCTTGTATCTCTCACTTAGTGTACTGACCGAATGCCTCCTGTCTCGCTGCTGACATCAGACTTAGCAGTCCCACAGATATTCTGAGGAAGTTGCGAACTCCATAGTCAGTCCTCTTTGCTCATCCCGTAGGTTTGTGGGAGTTATTCTTATGCGTGTTACACTTTTATTCTGTTCTCCGACAAAAATAAAGAAGACGTTTTTCCAGATCTTCGATGTTTTATAGAGACCATTATTCCAGGTAGAGGCCTTTATTCCAGAGAGCTCAGTGGTATCGGATCTCTGTTCCAGGTAATTCTGGAAGATGCCTGAAGGAGTATTCCCCCGGGTTATTCTTGTAAGATTATTAAAAACAGCTTTTCCTAGAAATGATTTTGAGGCATTAATAAAAAATGACAATAGTAGTAGTAGTAGTAGTAGTAGTAGTAGTAGTAGTAGTAGTAGTGGTGGTGGTGGTGGTGGTGGTGGTGATGGTGGTAAAAGCGATAATGAAGAGACTATATTAGGCAGAATTGTTCAGTTAATAACAAGAGCAAGAGTGTGATAGGAATAACGAAATAGAAATAATCTAATCATCGTCTGAAATTAGTCACCAGAAGCTCACAATGTTTTGTATTCTTGGGCTTCCGTTGAATGTTCTTTTTGTTGAGCATTACTTAAGCAGCATTGGTCTCTCTTGCTCTTGGACGGCAGCCCATAATGTCTAGACTTCTGCTGAAGTACTGAAGCATTCAAAAGTTTTCACCTTCGACTAAAGACCGCTTATTACTGTTATATATTTTTTTTAGTTAGCGAGATTTTGGGTTACAATGCGTATTTGAAAAAAGTTGTATATATACGAATATTGTAAAATGACGTACTTATGGTTTTTCCCCCTAATATTGAATCTGTTATACGCGTCCAATTTTGACCTCCGCTTACCATTTGGTAGCAATACTGAGTAATTAAAATAATTACCTTATTATATATATATATATATATACTATATATATATATCTATATATATAATATATACATTATATTACTATATATATGTATATATATATATATATATATATATATTATATATATATATATATAGATAGAGAGAGAGAGAGAGAGAGAGGAGATGGAGAGAGAGAGAGAGAGTAGTGTTGTGAGCTAAGGAAGAATGCATGTACGTACTTGAAATGGAACCGGACGTGGATAATTTTCCAGAATAGTTTTTTTTTTTTTTTAATGGATGCTTTTCAGTTATTTGTATCCCCTTTCTCTATATTTTCCAGGGATGATTTACGGATCCTCTCGCATGTTTTGAGCAGGTTTATCCATGTGTAATAAATATTCATGAATACTATGTTTACCTATGTTTTCAAATTTGCTTCCCTCCTATCTTGCAAATACTTGACGTGGCAGTTTCCATGGTTGCTGTGATACCCTTCTCTGTCGCAGTCGAAGGTGAGCGCTGGTGAGTTGATCAATCGACTGTTTGCTGCTCTCTTTTCCCTTGCTTTCATCTCCGTAGTTAACATAGTCCAGAGTTCCTCTTAATCCCTTTTGCCATCTTACGCCGCTTTTGTGGAAGGGCCCGTGCTGGCGTTAGGCCGGCATAATCGATTGCCTTATCTGTATTATTCAATCCTAAGCTCTTGAGTTGACGTGAGTCTGTTATGCTACTTTTGAAGTTCCGTGTACCAGCACCTTAGTGTTTCTGGCCTGTATTGCGGTTTGTGCACGGCCATGTCTACTCGTTTGTTGGTTCATCTTTATGATTATTTGATTTTTAATTTCTTTTACTATTATTTGATTGTTATTTTCTGTCATCCGTTTTCTCTCTATAACTCAGAAGCATTCTGTTCTTTTGAAGATCACTTTGTAAGTTACTGGAGTTTTAAGCTTCTCCAATATGAACGTTTAGTTTTTTTAATAACATTAGTGAATTGTGTGAGGTACAAGTGAGGCCGTTCCTAGACTATACATTTTGCCTCATATTAACTATCCTTACGCTGGTTGGTGACATGTGACTAGTGAGTGACCTGTGTTCATGACTCTTAGGTTGCCCGTATCCTCTGTATCGCGCCTTTCTATACAATTTTTTATTATTAATAATTAGCATATATTTATTTGGAACATGATAAGCTTTCATAAAATGTAATTTATGTATACACCGAAAATATGTGCACACACACTATATATATATATATATATATATATATATCTATATATATATATATATATATATATTATATATATATATATATATATATATATATATATATATCTATATATATATATATGTGTGTGTGTGTGTGTGTGTGTGTGTGTGTGTGTGTGTGTTATGCGACATGAAATGCAGATACGTATATTTGAAGTTAACAAATAACAAAATAAATGGATAAAGGGAGGGAACGCGAACCCATGTAATAGAGGCAGTGGAGTTTTGCATATTCTTGCTTTTAGGTATCAATTACTGAAATGCCTTCCCTTCATTATTTATAAATTAGATCATTTTTCATTACCTATCTGTTGCCTTTTCTGTTTTGTTCCTTGAGATTATACATCCAATGAAAATAGCTTGTGCGCATGCGTGCATTAGTTTTGAGCCGGCGGGAGAGATAGCACATTCTCTCTCTCTCTCTCTCTCTCTCTCTCTCTCTCTCTCTCTCTCTGTATATATACACATATACAATATATACATGTATATTATTTATTTATACATATACTGTATATATATATATATATATATATATATATATATACGTATCATAATTATATAAATATAAAATATCTAAATATATATCTATATATATAAATTATAATAGATATATATATATATTATATATTATATATATAATATATATATATATATTTTATATATATATATATGAGGGCACAGGACCGGACCCAGAGAGAGAGAGAGAGAGAGAGAGAGAGAGAGAGAGAGAGAGAGAGAGAGAGAGAGAGAGAAATGTGTCAGCATACGTGTCTCTGCATGAATGGCTTCGATTTTTCTGCACATGTGTGTGTGTCGGTGCATTCGATGGCTGGCAAGCAGCGCTTTGAAATGCCTTACCTCTTCCTCTTTGCCAGTTTCCCATATTTCTTGGCCCCATTCCATCATTTTCCGCCCTCTCTCTCTCTCTCTCTCTCTCTCTCTCTCTCTCTCTCTCTCTCTCTCTCTCTCTCTTGTTCACTCGAGGTGTTCTTTATATCCCCTTGGGAATGATTTTCATCAATTTTATTTTAGGGGAACTAAACGACAGCTCTCCCTCTCTACTTGGTTTGGCAGCTTTTAATGTATTTTTTTTCGACTGTATTCTTTTCATGTAACGATATTGTGTTTGTTTGGTGATAATGATGCGTACCATTAAAAGTATGCATTTTAGTGAGCATTCAGTGATAATTTGAAAATTATAGTTCAAGTGATTTTATGTAATTCATTTCATGCTATGTAAAGAGGACATCATTAGCATCCGTTCTCTTATGTATCAGGTGAATCTTTCCTGTTTTAATGCAAAGTCCCGTGGGAATGGCTAGTAAATACCTGTATCTCGCCCGAGCCAGAGGAAACAATAAAAGAGAATGAAAAGAGATTAGCCTTCGTCTTTTTCAATGAAGGATGGAAGTTTGTAAGGGAGAGAACAGAAGCAAGAAGAGATTTCCCAAGCTGACGTTAACTCAGATGACTCAAAGACCACCTTACAGGATACTGATGCTGATTTAGCAAATAAAGTGGAGGATCAAA
This sequence comes from Macrobrachium nipponense, assembly GCF_015104395.2. Lineage (NCBI taxonomy): Eukaryota > Metazoa > Arthropoda > Malacostraca > Decapoda > Palaemonidae > Macrobrachium > Macrobrachium nipponense. The sequence continues at coordinate 32,623,655 of NC_061105.1, forward strand.
TGATGATTCTTGTTTATCCGTATTACGCATCGTGAGCATCAATAAACAAGCGTGAACTAGAATGCCCCTGAGACATGGCATGCTTCCGTCAGTGTCAAAGTAATTTATGATTATAAATCCAAAGTTACTTTACCTTGCGGTGTTAAAAAGTCATGGATCTGCATCTTGATCCGTATCAAGATCTCGGTTCGGATCTTTCCCAAAATCTAATCAACTGTTCTATGGCTTCTTGGTCATCCCTCCACAAATTGTCATCGAAATCTTTGATGATACTGTATGATCAGTCCATCAGACAGACTGCCGACAGACATACGAAGATGATTTCATATCCCAGCATTTTAGCGCAGGTAGTCAGATCGTCGTCAGTTCAGGAAACCTGAATTGTAATCATGACTGGAATTCAGTTGATAGAATGCCTCGTAGGTGGCCATGTTTCACACACTTACTCCGCGATACTTTACTTACATGATTTGGAATTCTCTCCCACCCTCTTGCTTTCCAATGTGCTACTGTTCTTTTCTTATTTTATTATCACCTGCCAGGCAATATGTTATCCTGCCTTCTTGTACCGGCCTTTAAAGTAACAGGTATACAATTTCTGTGAGAGGGAGAAAGCGTCAAACATAATCACTCCAAATATATTGACTGGAAGATATGAAAATTATTCTTCCTGCTTAAGCATCTTTAAACAATATTTTCGGTAAAATAGCTGCCAAGCTGCTAGTATCAACTAATTCAGATTTGATATTCTCGCCTTTTGTGGCTCCTATGGAACGGCAGACAAGGAAGCTATGATGTCTCACTGTTACAAGAGATCGTTCAAGATGATAGACTTATGCTCAAATCCTCTCCTGGTCCTGTCATTAATATTATTGTTATTATTATCATTTTGTCCCTTAGAATGTAGTGGAAGTAGGATGGTTATGACTCGCTAAATTGCAGGAGAACATTATGGTAATGGGTTGTTAAAGGTTTGTTCTTCACATTTTAAGCATTATTTTACAACAATGAAACTCTTCTTTCTATTTTCACACCTCACGCCTTCCCTCGTTTGTCTCCTGCGCACGCACACACACACACACACATGCCCGTGCAAAAATATATCTACTAAGATATGAAGATAGCTATAAAAAAGTATTGTAAGGTGGTGGAAAGGACCATGAACAGATACATAAAGAGCAATAATGTAGGAAATGAGATGGCACCTTGCTGCGATAGATATAATGAACTCCCTGCCTGCCTCCCCAATCTCTCTCTCTCTCTCTCTCTCTCTCTCTCTCTCTCTCTCTCTCAAGTGTTTTGCTTCTTTCTTTTGCTTCTGTTCCTCCCCCACTTCCAACCCTCCTCTCTCTCTCTCTCTCTCTTTCTGGGGGGGCGGTGGGGGGTGGCTACCACAACTTCAACCACACCCAACTAAAATCGTCACTTCCCATCCCCTGACAATAATGGTGACCGCTTCATCAACCGCCACAATACACACTCATTTATATCATCTCTCCCTCCCATCTGTACCACTTCCACCAACCCCCTCCATCTCACATCGCCATCCCTCCTTCTCTCTCTCTCTCTCATTTCACATCCCTCTCTCCAACCACCTTCACCATTTTTCACCCTCCTCACCGCTCACTGCATTCTACTTCCATCTTCTACACTCCTCCAGGAACTCTTCCCTCCTCCTCTCCCCCACCTTCTTCTGTATATCACTGTCTAGAAACACACCTTCCCTGCTGCGTCCACCTCCCACCCCCCTCTTCATAGGCAAACACCCTTCTCCCCTTACCTCTCCTCTCCTCCACCCAGCCCGGACTACAGTGTCACATTCCATATCACATACTGAACCTCCACGGCATCACTATCCTCCTCCTACCCCCTCCCCTCCCTCCTCCTCCCCTCCTCCTCCTCCTCCATACTGACTCTCCCTACACCCTTCCATCCCACCATTTGCACCTTTGTCCTGCCTTAAAGATAATTTAAGGGTCCTCTCAAAGGCTCCGTCAACCTAGAGGCCCCAGGAACCCTCGTCTGGTCTCTTGTTGGGGGATGTTAGGGAGGCTGGCTCGGATTCAATAGGCTGGGAAGATGTAAGATGAATAAGTGATGCTGCGGTGACAGAGATCTCGATTGACCAGGTTTAAAGGTCTTCAGTTTAGTCTGTTTATATTGCTGTGAGATACGTTTGTGAGCGGCTGGAATTAATGGTTAGGCTCAAGGATCTTAGCCTGCCATCTTAAAAGATCCTATATTTGATTTAGTCGTGAACATCATCATAATATTATTATTTTTATTGTTATCAGGTTCATTTAAACATTCATGATTTTTGCCCTTATGATCGTAATGAAAAGGATGAACATCATCATCATCATCATCATCATCATCATATTATTATTATTATTATTATTATTATTATTATTATTATTATTATTATCATCTTAGGCCATTGCCATAAAAATCATTACTACAACTATCACTACTACTGCGATTTGATGGATACACTTTTGGTTGTTTTACTATTATAACCATAACAACTACAAATGAAAGAATGTCTATTACTAGGTTAATTGTTATCCTAAAGAAGCGGTATGCATCTTGCATGAAGTAGGTACTTATTTGTGCTGGTACCTGATTATTAAACAGGGTCACTATGTCTTGTTCACGAAGGTTTCAACACAATCTCTCATATTTTTTATAGTATTAATTTTGCTATTATTATTGGAGGTATAAAACCGGAATTTTTTTTTACCGACTTTTGTAATAATAATAATAATAATAATAATAATAATAATAACAACAACAACAACAACAACAACAACAACAACAACAACAACAACAACAACAACAACAACAACAACAACAACAACAACAACAATAATAATAATAATAATAATAATAATAATAATAATAATAGTTTTGTATTAAATAAAATCTCCTGTAATTTAGTGTTGAAATTTTACAGAATAATCACACAAAACCTTCAGAAGGTGGGTGAGGTTCTTTCGTCAAGCTTTACACAAGTCATTTGCATATCTCTTGATTTTAACGTCAGCGTTTTCGAAGAGAATAATGAATAAAATAAGAAGGAACCGTACTTTCCTGGTTAAGTACGGTAGGAAATTAGCGCTTTCCAGGCGAAACGATTGTGTTGCTAATTAACTTCTTCCCTGTAATTTCAGTTAAGCGTTTTGGCCCGAAACAAAACTGTTTTCTAGGTGGCCCTTTCAGCCGAAAGGAATTGTTTTTCTTGTTAACTATTTCTGCAGAATTCGTGGAAGTTGAGGATGCCTGACGCGGGAGAAAAGTTAAGTGAAAATGCAGTGCAGTCTCTAGAGTAACGTCCCAGGCGTTCTGTTTTCAGTTTTTTCTTTCTTTCTTTCTTTCCTTCTTTCTTTCTTTCTTTCTTACATGTTGAGAAGGCGGAGCCGAGAATGATACTTTAACTACGCAGCCGCAGCCAAGGAAATGAAATAGGAATTGAATGACTGGAGTGATGCATGGAATTATGGTCATTAGAACCTGCAGTCTATTTTGGAAATTCATGAAAAGGCAAACCTGCCATGGGGTTTGAACCTCTGACCGGTGCGACACCAGCGGTGGATGTGGTTCAAATCTCCTAAAGAATTATGTTATTTTATTTCACAGTTGTTACTAATGAAAATGCAAAAACTCTTGTACGAAAGACCACTATGAAGATCATTAACATGTCAAGTAAACTTACATATCAAAATATAAGGGTACAAAAAAAAAAGCACGAAGAGTGAAATTACTCAGCATAGGTTGCATTTGAGCGGATGATCCAGTGGTGTTGCTGCTATAGTTTCCGCCGCCTGTGTGTATGTGCTTGCGCTTGCCAGCCTCTCTCCCTCTCTTTCGTTTTTTTGGAGAGGAAATAATGTTTTCTATGGTATCAAAGGAATTATCCTCTTTTGCGCTCTATCCTCTCTATAATATTGGTGATATATGGTAGCTGTGTGTGTGTGTGTGTGGGGGGGGGGGGGGGGGGGGGGGGGGGGGGGCGTTTTTGAAACTGGAAAACGACTGCTCTGGCCTATTGATCATCCTTCTTGCGTGGATTACGCCTTCCGGATCGGCGAAATCCGTTTTAATGTGATGAGTTCGTCGGGAGATTTCTCCAGGGGATTAAGTATTCATTAGTATAATCGAGGTGGATTCTGCATCACTTTTGGAATGGCATATCTCCTGATCTCTCTCTCGTATCTTCCTCAGGGGAGCTTTTTTTTATATATAAATACTGTTATTGTTTTCTTTTTTAAAGTAGGTTCGGGTACGTATTTTTTATTTGAATCGTTTCCGAGTGTGAAAAATATATTTATTTCTATGTAAAATTCAAGGATTGGAGTGTTACCCCTGAGATCGTTCGCTTAGGATTAGTTTTCCTTTCCAAATCGGGCTTTGTTATCCACTCATTTTTGGAAGCTTATCAAGTTATGAAGAAAAAAAAAGGGGCGTTAGACTTCGTTGTCTTTGTGGGTCAATTTTAATATATCAGTTTTGTTTTGCTTTGGAATTGGTATGGGAATGGAACATTATCTACTGTGTGTGTGTGTGTGTGTTTGGAGGGTGTCGGAGTTGTCGGCAGATGAATTTCCTAGCACGCAACCACAAAAAGCTTCCATCATTAATTTGTGTGTGTGTGTGTGTGTGTGTGTAGGTGTGTGTTTTCATAAGCTAAAATTAGTACATACAGTTTCATTCAGCAGAGGGCACACTGTGGCCGAACCTGTCCGTCTTGCTGTTGGGTGAACGTTAGTATTGCAAAAGTGTTGTTAACAGGTTAATCAGTGTGACACATAAAAGACTGTATGAAAAGAATTGCAGTGCAATTATTCCTATTTATTAAAAAATTTGTCGCTTCATTTTCTTAAGAGGATTAGTTTACATTATATTTACATCTCATATACTGTATACTTAATAGCTTTGGGCCCTCGGTGTAGACCATTACCATTTGTACAGTACTACTAAGGCGTGGTGCAAGTTCATAACCCTCCTCTTATATCCGACCTCGGTACCGGAATGAGTGTGTAAACCCAGACCTACACTCTTGGTATAGACTTTTTATTTTTTTCTTTCTTTAGTTTAGTTACATATTTTCATGGCGGCTTTCTGCAGCACACTTGGTTCATTTCCGAAAGTGGATCGGTTTTTTATTTCATTTTCTTATTGCCGCTCCTCCTTTTTTCGTTTGCTATTTCTGTCACGTGATCCATTCGGTTTTTTCATTTTCGGAGTGGGTTCAGTTCTCCTCTTATTTTTCTCGTTTTATCGTTGGGGTGTCTTGTATTTGATCAAGCTGCTGGCTTATGCTTTTTTCACTTTTTCTTAGGTTGTATCCTTTTTTTGTACCCTCGCGTCCTCGCACCCCACATACGCTCTCTCTCTCTCTCTCTCTCTCTCTCTCTCTCTCTCTCTCTCTCTGTCAGGGAAAAAGAAAAAACTCCGCTATTTTAAAGTATTTGTTTACTATAAAAATGGAATATATACATCTATAGTTTAATAATTTAATAATGATAATAAAATGATAATACTACTAATAATAATAGATTGTCTTTTGATAATTTTTTTATATACAAACATCTCTTTCATGGTTTTTATCTACGTTGGCAATAAACAAGGTGTTTTTATCAAAGAATAAGTGATGTTTATTTTGCTCTTATGGATGTATTCATCGGCTCGGTTTTATCGCCTATATAACATTTTTCTCTTCATTTTACCCAAGGTTATAAAATCGTTGTTTTATATCTTCCACCGTTTTATAGGTCATTTCTAGCTTTTTTTCTCCATCCCTTCCAATTTTTTTTTTTTATGAGGTAGATGACGGCATTGCTTCTCCGTTCTGTTGCCTTCTTCGTAAAACTAAGCACTACGTGTATTATGGAGGGGCCTCTATTATTCATTCGTCCTAATTTCAAAAGAAAGGATCGGGAATATTTTCGTGAGAATTGTTCCCATTCTCTCCATTCCCTTAGGGGAGTAGTGCCGTCAGTGCACCTCATGTAATGCACCGTAGGCAATACTTATATTCTTTGCAGCTTCTGTTCGGCCCCGAGCTGCAACCTGTATCATTCCTTTGACTCTACCGCTAATCATATTATCTTTCTTCCATCTTGCTATCCACCCTCTCCTAACAGTTATCTCATAGGGCAACTGCGTGGGTTCCTCCTGTTACACCTTTCAAACCCTTTCACTTTCAATTTCCTTTCCAGCGCTGAATGACCACAGAGGTCCCAGCGCATGGCCTGCCCTAAATTCTATATTCTATTCCACTCAATTCGTATCTCTCTTTATATGTCATTTTCTTACAGCATGGGCTATGAAAATCAGAACTTCCGAAAACTGTAGTGTTTATGAGATTATAATCTGCACAGACCTTGTTGTCTTGAGATGGATTGTCAGAGAGAATATTACGTTTATAATGAGAGAGCCTCTTGTGACGGTTAGAGAGCGATTTTGTAATGACAAGCTACTGTCCAGATAATAAGAGTATCATTATGATGCTCAAAATAATCTTCTAGATAGCGAGAATGTATCATTTTAAGCGGCAGAGTATCATCTTATTGACGACAGAACATCTTGAACTTCTTCTTGATGTTGAGAGACTCCCATTGGGTAATGGGAGGTCATCTTGTAGATAATGTGAGAGAACATCACCTTGATAGTGAGAGAATATTATATCTATATAATGGCAGAATATAATTTGGGGAAAACAAGAAATGAGAGATCATCCAGAATACGTGCTTGATCATCATGTGGATAGTGAAGGAATATTATTTTAGGAATGAGAAAGTATGAGTTCTACATGCGGAGAAAATCATCTTGATAATGAGGAATGATGACCTCAATGATGAGCGATCATTACCTTGATCCAGAGTTAATTCGAGTTCCAGGTATTCGAGAAGTGTTTCTCCCAGGATTTCAATTATTCCCATCGCATACATAACCTTCTTCATCTCCAAAGTCAAGAAGGTTTGCTTCATTTGGGGCCACCTCAAGGGAGCTCTTTCCCCTTTTATGAGGGGTTTGTCTTTCCCCTCTTCGTGTTTGCTCAGCTCTTTGTTTAAACGGTTATAGGAGGGTCCTTGGCTGCTTCTGGGCATAAAAGGTCCTTTGGAGTCCGCCTCCTTCAGACAATCTCTTCTATTAGCAAGGCATTGTAAAGGGAACGGGTATCCCAATATGTTTTAGGAGAGAATGATTCACGGAAAGAAGTTTCAGGTTTATACTGGCTCAATTGGAGGTCTATCGAACGTATTTTCGTGTAATAAACCAAACGTGTATTAATCTTATTGTTTAGGAGAAAACAGGGATTGAGTAAATAATAATAATAATAATAATAATAATAATAATAATAATAAAATAATAATAATAATAATAATAATAAAATTGTTTCACCTCCGGGTCAGATGTAGTGACAATTACCAGCTCTTCCCAAACGTTTTGGCCATTTATCACTCTGAAGAGTATTTGTCTGAGGGATTGTCAGGCCTGGTTCAGCCAAACGGATTATTCTTGTCAGCATTCTCTCTCTCTCTCTCTTCTCTCTCTCTCTCTCTCTCTCTCTCTCTCTCTCTATAAACAGAAAGTTGATGGTTTGTAGAGATTTTTGTTTGGGTTCTGTTATTGAGGAACCATTTTTAAATTGCAAAATCTGGTAAATGCTGTTGACGGACTTCCTCTCTCGAATGCTTTTGCATCGAAACTTGAAAGGAAGTTAATGCTGACAAAATTCAATATTAAACTAATAGTGAAACGAAGCAGCTGACCTATAAAGCTCAATTTAAAACCAATGGAAATGAATGTAAAGCTTATAATCATCATATTGTAATATCCAAAAATGATAGAAAACAAACAAAATTAGTTTTTCTCACCCGTCCAACCAGAGAACGATTCTATATAAAATTCAAGACACAGTCATAAACCCACGAAAATAAGGCTGAGAGATATTGATAAGTGGATTATCAATATCTCTCAGAGATATTGATAAGTGATTTTGTGCTACTTGTATGCTACAAGAAAACCGGCATGTGATGTTATTTCCTTGTTGATTATTTTAGGTCTTCGTCAACGTTTCTAAACATTTTATTAAGTGTGTCCTCTAAAATGGGTTGAGAAGGGAGAATCAATATAAGTGAACAAGTGCCCGGAAATGGTTTTCATTTTTGGGCAAAAACGATTCAAAATATTTTCGAAAAAGACTAGTGAGGAATGTTTTTATTCCTTTTTGAAGAATATTTTTTGGAGTTTACGATTGTAGAACAGCTTCTTCCTTTTACGATTGAAGAATATATTTTTTTCGTTAGCAGTCGAAGAATATTTTTCCTGCGTTCACAATTGAAGGATATCGTTCCTCCGTTTGTGAATGAAAATATTTGCATTTCATTGGAGATTGGAGTAGATTTTTTTTATGCGGCAGTTAAGAATAATTGTGGTTCATTTATACCAAAGGCTATTTTCTTTCAGTCTACGATTGAAGAATGTTTACTGCCCCCCCCCCCCCCCCACACGAAAAAAAAAAAAAAAAAAAAAATCCGTTGACATAAAACTTTTTTTCAGGTTTGCGATTGAAGAATATTTTTGCACTTTTTTAAACTGAAAATTCTATTGTGCTTTTATGACTTTCTAAAAATGCCCTCATCTTGCGTGTAATGACTTGAATTACTAAGTGCATTGCACCGGAGTCTCACCCCACTGTTAATGCACGAAGTTGAATCAGCGGCGCGTTTTCAAGTACAATTCTCTCTCCCGCAGCGTCACAAGGCGCTAACAAAAACTACAAGCAAAAGTAACACTGCAGGGGATATCGGAGGACAACCATTATGGAAACATGGCCGACACCAATTACAAAGGTCCCTTTGGGATACCTAAAATACAGATCATCAGACTAGGCTTCTTCAGAAATGACTCGCTGGTCCAGTTGCCAATACAATAACCACAACTACCGTCCACGTGTTTCAACGGTTGGGAATTCAATCTCCATGTTACAGAAGAAGAGCTGTTTTGATTATAAACTGAGGTGTGAGCTCTACACCAAACTAGGCCACTAAAGTAGACTTTGCTTTTTATACAGAAGGAAAAGCCTATGATGGTGCTTTGCTATCTTTCGCAATGGTATGTGTTCTACTTTGAAAGGTGCACATCTAAAAACAGATCGACCGCTGCCTCGAGAGGCACAAGATGTTCGCGTTTAAATTCTATTTAGTAGATTACTATTTATCATAGTTGGAGCGCTGTACCGCCGTCCGCCTTCTTTAGCGGAAGCTTTCGACTACGTATAGTAGGTTCTTCAAACATTATGTTGACAGTGCACAAACATATATGATGATCTGTCAGTGTCTCAGTCGAAACTCAAAAAAATTGTAAATAATTTAATCAAAGTAAATACTAGATAACCTTCCGAGTATCACAAATAAGAGCAAATCTTATATAGATATATCCCGTAGGGGAATTAGTGCCGTCAGTGCACCTCTTGCGATACGCTGTGGACATAACTTGAAGTTCATTGCCTCTAGCTGCAGCCCTTTCATTCCTTTTCCTGTACCTCTCTTATTCTCTTTCTTCCATCTTACTTTCTAACCTATCCTTACAGTTGATTCATAATATAACTTCAAGGTTATCCTCCTGTTACATCTTTCAAACTTTTTTACCGTCAATTTTCGTTTCAGCGCTGAATGATTTCAGGTCCTAAATTATGTATTCTTTTCTGTTTTATTCTTTTAGATGTAGTCATCACAGAAAGTAAAGATACAGCTTCAGCATGAGCTAGAGCTGTCGTCATATGTCAGGTCATTATCAGCTGTTGCTGAAGCCCAAAAAGAGAGAAAGAAACGACAACTTTTCGTATTCTAAAGAATCTGCTCAGGAAATGTTTTTCGACAGTTGATGAGGCAAAATAGGCGAGATAGATCAAATTCTTAAGACGGACTATGCAAACACTTAAAACGATATATTTTTTATATATATATACTTATGGCTTGCGTAGACTCATGGACTTCTATAGTAACAAATCACAGGTCCTCTGCCCCGTTGATGGCTGATGACAAAATGGGAAGTGAGGGAAAAAAAAAAAAAAAAAAAAAAAAAAAAAAAAAAAAAAATAAAAGCATATAAAAAACGTATGTTCACTGAAATGATGAAATAATACACGCCTTATATCAACTATTGAAGAAACTGACAAAATTAAAGTCGTACTTCTAAAGCAAAGTTTTATAGAGATAAACTCATAGACTAAAAATAAAAATGATAAGAAAAATTCATGGAATATAATTGGTGACTTCATACCTGTCCATACCAAAAGTGATTTACAATATTTAAGTGAGTGATTCAGCATTGTCTGCAGAAAATTTGTAATAGGTTTTTCTTAGATGTCGGTAAACGTGCTATTGAGACATCACTACATTTTCAGGTCATGACCAGTAAATATACAAACTGTTTGAAGAGCTCTCAAGGGTCTGAAAAATAAACAAAGAAATAAAAATCAACTTCAGGTGGGGCTGATGGTATATCAAGACGATTCTATTTATAATAAGGTTCACCCTTGTTCTATCATTTTGTTTGACTGCCAAAATAATTGGGATGACGCTATTACTTTTCATTTCCTGAAGCAATGTGACATTGGTATTATTAACTACCAGTCAGATTCCTTATTATCAGTATTATTCAAATTGATAGAGCAGCAATAAACTTAGGCCCTCTAGAGCAATAGATAGAAGCAACAGTTACGAGCAAATAGATATGTTTCTGGAAATGGTAGAGAGGTAAAATGACAGAAGCCTTCATTTTTGTTAAATCTAATGCGCATATCGATCGCATACGAGTTATATAATAAGAATAAAGGTAAGCTCTTCAGAGAAAAGTTCAAATGATTCAGCTAAATACCTGTGGACGGTATCACGCCACACCTTTTGTCATACTATGAGGATGATATGAGAACTGCCCTTTGTGGTAGGATGCATATGTTGCAAATAATTAAGTTACCGTTATGATCAGTTATTAATATTATTATTATAGTGATTCTAGTGTTGTTAGTAATATAATTACGATTGTTTATTCTCGTTTTCATGGTAACCAATAATGCCAGTGTTTTTGTCAAATAAAAGAAATTTGTACGAGTATAATATGGTCCTCGGGTTATACCGTTGTGTTGTACTTCTGCTAATAAATTAATCCAGCTTCTAACAAACAGAAAATGTACCAATTTAGTAGCTACTGATGGTACGGTCACCCAAGCAAAGTGGTTTGTTATAGTCATTGTGTTTGTTTGAATAAATTAATTTTATTACTAGCATTCTTTCAAGTATATTGGTGCTTTGCAGTGCGCATTCGTATTTTTCGTGATCGTACACGCGTTATTTTTTTTTCTTGTTACTAAATCTTCGTATTTTGTTTTTTATTCGTACTTTTTCATCGTCTCTGGTACTTGCAGTGACTGTCTGTTTTTTGCTTGTTTCGTTACGAAAGCTTTTTTTCTTTAATGTGGCAGTTATCTTTAAGTGCACCCCATTTTCGCTCGTATCAGCCTCTACCATGTATGTCCCCCTCCCCTTTTTTATAATGTGTATCTAGGTATTGTAAATTCCGGAGGAGAGATGTCCGAGCCTGGACCTCGCCTCCTGATGTATATGTATGAGACAGGAGGCGTTGCGGGACTCCCTCGGCTTTGTAACGCCAGAGTCGGAGCATTAGTCGTCATTGTCTTCTTCCAGTATCCTACCAGAACTGGATTTTGACGCATTTGTCTCGAAAAGAGACCCTGCCATTTATCCCCTGGTACCCAGGCCACTTTTAGGGAACAATGCTGATGGAACGTGATTGGAGAGCTCTCTCTCTCTCTCTCTCTCTCTCTCTCTCTCTCTCTCTCTCTCTCTCATCGTAGGACTTGGTGTAGGGGGAGTTCAGGTTGTTGGATGTTGAGAGGTCCTGGAAGGTAGGTGGATGGCTGGAACACTTGATAGGGGCCTTTGAAAGGGAAGGGGGAAGGTGTGCAAGGGTAATTTCGCTGGGTAGGTGGGTGGGTGGGTGGATTCGGCATTTGACGGTCACGGGAGTCGTCGTCCTGGAAGGGGAACCGTCCTAGAAGAGGAATCCCGGGAGGGGGAAATGGGAAGAGGACTTAAGGTGAGGAGGTCGTCGTCTTAGGTAATAGAGATGAGATGAAGGGAGAAGGGAGGGGGATAACAAAAAGAAGACGAAGGAGGAGCAGTAAAATTTGGGGAGTTGCGGGGGGGTGGGGGCCCGTTGGGGGTGGGAATACAGCTGGACGTTTAAGACAGGTCATTCGGTGCAGAGCTTTAAGGAGAAAATTTATGCCCTCTAATGAAGGAATTTTGGGTGTACTTACGAGGGACAATAGTTGGGAGTTAGGAGGCCAAATCTATCTATTGTCTCCTCCTTTTGTTTATGGAATGTTGATTATGGGTAGTAAACGATGCTTTCATTTGAAAAATAAAGAAGTTAGTGGGAGTTTGACCTCCACAAAGAAGGGCATAGACACTCTCTCTCTCTCTCTCTCATGCATCGCCGAGGTCTTCAAAGGAATCTCTCAGGAAAGAGAGAGAAACAGGACAAAAAGGGGTAATCATTGCTTAATAACAACATTGATAAACAAAAGAGCAGGAGACCGAGGTTAGAAAATATGTGGACATTATGACGAAACAAAGGGGAGAGACTGTGTAAGGATGTTCAACAAAGAGAACGAGCGGTTGGGTTATTACAAGGGGAATAAATTACTCGTCTTTCTTAACAGTACAGAGAAGTGGACACTCGCTCATTAGCGAAGACAACGGCACACACTTGCGTCTGAATGAGGACTTCGGAGGAATATGCTAATGACAAGAAAGGGGGCTTTGTTGTTTCACAAAACAGATGTTTAAATAGTTTGGTCTTAAGGAACATAGCCAATAAATAGAAAAAAATCTTAACAGGTAACTGGAGATTTGGTTGCCGAGGTTGTAAATGAAATGGAAGTATGCAAATGACAAGAAAGAGGGGTTTTGCTGTTTGACAAGACAGATGCATAAGTGTTATTTTATTCTTTAAAGAACACAATGAATGAATTTGAAAAAAAAGGCGCACTAGTAAAAGAAGATGAGGTATCATCTGAATAAGTTCTCGAAGGCTGTTCAATACTGTATGGATTGAGTGGTGCGAGGAACAAATAATTACGAGGTAATCAGGTTAGTTGTGAATGAAGAGGGGAATGGTAGATGTGTGCAGACTTTACAGTCCTGACTGGTGATAGTGAAGAAAAACTGCAAAATTCCGAGAATAGTTACGGGAAGAGGAGTGAGTTAAGGATCAATATGAGCAAGGCTCTGGTTATGGGATATACGGTAACCAAGATGAAGCCATGAATTCCAGTTCCTAAAAATCAGGCGTCGTTAGCATAAGAGTGTCGTTTAAGTTCCAGAGAAAGTTTTCTGTGCAATGATTTCATCATCAATTAGTGTTTCTGTCTTCTGTGTTAATTTATTATGGAATTCACTTCAGAAACTAAGAGTTTCATTGAGAAGCCAATGCAGGTATTCTTCAATTTCTGGTACGTCAGTCAAATTGTTCCTCTTATACCTCAGTTCATGTCTTCTCAGTCATGTTCCGGCCGGCTTGTTATCGACTCGGCTGTGCTCTTGATTGGTGTTTTCCCTTTCTTTTTTCATGAATAGATATTTCATCATATATATTATTATTACCATTACGTATATATACGTATATATATTATTATCTGAAACATCTCTCGTTTAAAAATAACTGATGTTCATATGGGATATGTCCGTATATCAGGATCATTTTAACTATCCCGTTATGGCTACACAGATCACAGAAAATAAAAGGATAGAGTCGCTTTGATTTTTAGCAGCGAGAAATAGCCGTGTGAGGCTGAAGTCATCATTAGTTTTTTTGAGGGGAGTGTTGGTTACCAAATTCAAACGAATTTGTCGTTTGATGTTCCGACGCAATGAGAGAAAACTCCGGGTATTTTTCAAATAGTCGATTTTGTCAGTTTCTATGTAGAGATAAAATCATTTAGCGACTGAATATATGTCTATGGGTCTGACCCCTTCTCTCCTGAAACTAAGTACCTTGGTACTTTTTCCACTTCCTGCTCGCCACATGGATAGCATTTGTGTCGCTCGAAGGGAAAAAACCAGATCTGTGGGTATATTTAAACTTTCTCTGGTCATCTTAATTTTTTTCAGTGTTATCTGATTCTCTCTCTCTCTCTCTCTCTCTCTCTCTCTCTCTCTCTCTCTCTCTCTCTCTGTTATATGACTTAAGATACATGAAGTTTAAGCTTCTTCTATCTATCTATATAACTTCGTGCTAATCCCCTTTCCCTGCCCAATACGAACTTATTCAAATCGAGAAGGAAGAAGATTGAATTATGAAAATCGCAGGTGCCAGTGCAATATTTACATCGCTATTTAAACTGGAAGGTTTTCTAAGTTCTGGTAAAGGCATTGATTACCTAATAATAGGAAAATTCTAGTGTTTTGTATCATAGTTATTATAAGCATTAATTACATCAAAATTTATATTTGTTGATGTCGATGTTCGAATGATAGCCGTGATAGATATTTGTTCTGAATTACACCTGCACGCTCGCACACACACACGCATATTATATGAATTTTGGTCACTTATTGACAAATGCCGAGCCGCTAATACCGTTACATATCCAGATATCCAGTTACCTGAATCTCGGGAGTCTCTTAAATCCAATGAGAATTATAATCAGAGAATGCTTCGTCCTCGGCAGGATTCGAACCGTTGCCTGACTTGGAAACAATAGTGGACCGTGACTTTGATTACTCTCTCTCTCTCTCTCTCTCTCTTCTCTCTCTCTCTCTCGCTCTCTCTCTCTCTCTCTCTCTCTCCTATATATATATGTCTATCTATATTATCCATATTATATATCTTATAATATATCATATATATATATATATTATATATATATATCCTTATATATATATATATATATCGCTATATAGATAATATCTATTAAATATATATTAATAATATATATAGATATATATATATATTTATATATGTATATATATTTATATATATATTATAATATATATATATATAATATTTTTCTAATAAATCGCTAATAGTAGGAGTTGGCACCATCAATAAAAGAAAGGCCGTCATTACAAGAATCACCATTGAATCTAGAATGAGTTCCATCTTTAATAAATCTCCACAACACCCACCATGTGCTCCCAACCTTCCTACACAGAGGGCTTTCAGTCACTCTAACTTACGCGCATCCTTTCTTTTTGCTTCTCGGATTACAGATGACCTTCCCTTCCATCACTTCTTACAAACTATTTGCCCGCAAAATTTCATTCTCGTGGCCTCCTCCCTCCTACATCTTCCCAACATCGTAAATTTTTACCAAAACAACGCCTTCCATTCTGATCACTTGACCAAGTTTGAACGATATTAACCGATTCTTAAACCATCTGCCCAGTCTTGCTCTGCTCCGTGCTCCTGACTCTCTTCATTTCAGCATCTGTTCATCAGACTATTGTCAAAAACTGTCATTCTCTCCATGACTACGTAGAGCGTGTCAGAAAACACCTATCCATCCTTTTACCTGGGCTTGCTGACCTGTCTTTCTGATTTACAAATACCCTCTTATTGTCACATTTACTCTCAAATTTTCTTTCAAACATAAAATTGTGTTGGTATTTTACCTGGGCTTGCTGATCTGTCTTTCAGATTTACAAATACCCTCATATTGTCATATTTACTCTCAAATTTTCTTTCGAACATGAAGTTGTGTTGGTATATTTTTTCCTTCTTTCTTTACTGATTCAGACTTGTGTTACCCAATAGCTTCTGCCATCCCACACTTCACTCACAATCTATCACTTCACCCATAATTTTGATTTTAGCCTACATATACTCATATCAGACATACAGTTCCCTGCAAAAAGAAATATCCTATCCCAGTCAGATAAGATTTTTAAAATATATATAAGAATTTATTATTATGTATAATTTTAAACTAAAATACCGCACTGCATATTTTTCAAAACTAATTCCTAAGAATAGATTCTAAACCCGGGAAAAGGAAAATATTAGAGTTTAAAGAAGGAGAGAAAATATGGTAATTTTTTATACCTCCCAATCTTCTTTTCTCAGAAATTGTATTTTCTTTATGACTAAAAGGGTATTATGAACTTAACTGTGGAGAGAGAGAGAGAGAGAGAGAGAGAGAGAGAGAGAGAGAGAGAGAGAGAGAATAATTTTAGTGCCTCAGCAAAAGAAAATAATGAAAGAAAAGGGAAACAAATATGAAAAAAATAACTGACTACATCTTTTCAAAATAGAAATTTGGTACAATCTGGCGTTAATTTTGGAATTTCTTTTTCTGTGTGTGTCTGGTAAAACGATATTGGTGCATTTCTTCAAACTCTTTGACCTTATACACACACACACACACACACACACACACACACACACACACACACACATATATATATTATATATATATATATATATATATATATATATATATATATATATATATATATACATGAATTGTCACGTACACTTTAAACTTTTTTGCATCCACAAATATTAAGCCACAAATATCTAATTTACTGTACCCTTGTGATAACTTACACCTGAAGGAAGCTGTAATACATAAATACTTCTACACCAGCCAGGATTCGAACCTCTGTGGCTTGCTTCAGCGACGACTATGGAAAGAGACTGACCATCGGCTATCGAGATATATATATATATATATATATATATATATATATATATATATATATATATATATATATATATATATATCATTCGAGCTACAAATGTCCTTTAATATCTAATTTGCTCTACCTCGGAATTGATATATTTTCATATATGTACCGAAGGGGAATTTTTAGTTGATAATAATTTCGTCCCCCCTTCAGATCGAACCACCGTCCAGTGGACGGGAAACAAAATCAGAACGGACAGTGACGTTATCGAGTCGGCCAACAGACTCGATAACGTCACTGTCCGTTCTGATTTCGTTTCCCGTCCACTGGACGGTCGTTCGATCCCATGGGGGACGAAATTATTATCAACTAAAAATTCCCCTTCGGTACATATTTGAAAATATATTAATTCCGAGGTAGGGCGAATTAGATATTAAAGGACATTTGTAGCTCGAATTATTTATATGAATCACGGTGATGTGATAAGTATTCATATATATATATATATATATATATATATATATATATATATATATATATATATATATATATATATATATATATATATATATATATATATTGTTACGATGTGCCAAGTATCTGGTTACCATGCATCAAATATTACCTCACAAAAAGCCAGACACCTGAACCCTCATAACACGTTTAAACGACTGAATACTCTAAAGGCAACAGTGATCCCTTAACACTTACCAGTATTGCAGAAATCAGGACTAAGTTCATCAAATAGGTGTGAGATAATCTTGTAAGTAATTAAATTAATCAAAGGGCATCACTCCATCAACAACTTTAAAAGTCTAAGTATTTCCCTGATCTCAGAAGTCTAAGTACTTCCCTGGTTCTAAGTCACTTCAAATAAATTGAAGGAAAGCAAATCAATTACCACTCTATTTTTCTACCTATCATCAATATAATCATAATCAAATATAATTATACTGGTGTAAAAATGAAATACTTATAAAAATTTTAAATACAAAAATTTATTATTAAATTCAAAATTTATAAGTGAAATTCACAATATCAGGAAAAATTACTGTTACTTGAAAACAAAGTAAAGTTTAATAAATTCTTGAATCAAATTAAGTAAAATTAAATCAAAATTAATTTATCACAAAATTCAAGAAAATTAATTCAATCAAAATTCAAAAGTGTTAGGCAATAATTGAAATCAGACATTAATTCACAAGTGCTAAACAATAGTAAATCTTGAAAAGATTTCTAAGTAAATGCAAATTAATTCACAAGTGTTAAATTTAATTAAATGTGCAATGATTAAGCAATGAAAATAACTAAGTCAATTAAATTGTGAATGCAAACGAAAATATAAAATAAAACGACACACTTCAATAAGAAAATGAAATAGTACACAAACAATGGAACAATCACAAACACACAAAAAAATCAGCAATGTGCAAAAGTATAAATCTTTTTCACTCAAAAACACTGTAACCAACAGTTTTTACCAACCTTCGTAAACATCTGTTATCAGTTAACCACAGTTCCTATCAATTATTAGTTATTAGTTAACCAAACACTATTCCCATAACTTTTAGTTATCAGTTAAACACAATTCCTATCCGTTATTAGTTATTAGTTAACCAAACACTTTTCTGATTAACTTTTAGTTATTAGTTAAACACAGTTCCTAACCGTTATTAGTTGCAACTAATAAAAATATAACACTTTACCTTTTTGGTATACCAACTTCTTTCTCTGCTGCAGTCTTGTCTTACACAATTTCACAAAAACCAGGCGCCGTTATGAAATAATGTCTGTTCAGATTCCACAAAAGAAACTAAATAACACTAAATAAATTCTAAGAAATATCAAACATGAAATTCTAAAACGTTACGAGTGACCAATTTACGTTACGTTAATATAATCTCGATGTAGAGAGAGAGAGAGAGAGAGAGAGAGAGAGAGATCTAACTGCCTCGAGGTTCTATGATTGAATGAAATCTCTTCCTTTACGGAAACGGGAGAGAGCAGATGTCAAAACGTTCTTGGCACGAAAGCTTCTCTAATCTTCGAAATCTGACGCAATCTTACCTACAAAATGTGCAATACCCACGTGGGACTTGACAAAGACATACACGTACAAGACGAGTCTGTTATAAAAAAAAAAAAAGACGTACTCTACTCGAACGAGACGGAGGCTGGGCGACAATTAAAATTGACATGTTTTGATGACAACGCAAGAGTCGAGCTTGCTATCAAACGTGTTGATAGAAAAGTTAAACATTCGTAGATTCCAAAAAGACAAAGAGAATCTTCTCTCTCTTTACATTCTACGTTAATATATATATATTCTTATAAGAACATGCAATGCGAAATCTGAACACACATTTTTAAACATCCTATTCTAAGCTATCTAGGAATCTGAAAAAATGTTACACAATCCACAAGACATTTCAAAGAGGGGAAACATGCATTTTGAAATTAGCAATATATATAATATATATATATATATATATATATATATATATATATATATATATATATTATATATGTATATATATATATATATATATATATATATATATATAATATATATATCTATATATATATATATATATATATGTTACGAGGGTCAAAATGACCCCCGTCTAAATTATAGGACATAATTCCTAACTGGAAAGCGTGACCTACCATCGATGGTCCCTTTGACTGTCATCTCTGTACCTAGCTGAAAATCAATTAGGCGAATTGAAACTCTTGCTATTACAAAAATAAAATTTCATTTCCCAAAATAGCTAACATGAAAATGGAATAAAATTAGTTAAAGAGCTTCCCAAAAATCATTAAACTACCATTACTCTTCCACGAAATCATATTAGATAAGTACTCCCCTTATCTACCTCTGCTCGACTATTCTTAAGTCCTTATCAATTACTGTCAACGCAAGTCTAGAAAATTAATTTTAAATGGTGACTTCGAATCCATCTGAACATTAAAATGCGTCAATGTGTATGATGGATAAAAGTCTTGTAATCCTTTTCTACAATTCCCCTCTCTAGAAGCTGAACTCAATGTCACTATATAAAATATATATAATTTTCCAAAGTCTTTTTGACTTTACCTTACGACAGATCTCCAAGCGCCTTCCTCTATGGCGAGTTTCCACATTCAATGAATATCGTATAATGTCCCCCTCACTAGGGTTTTTTTATTCCATCTATTTCATATTACAAACGTCTGCCAACAGATGTACGGATACACACAAGTCTTTCTCCGCCCCTTTGTATGTGAGTTCACCTTTTCTCATGTCCTCGTCTTATCCAGCTCACGTATCGATGACCTGAAGTAGCCTTTCCTTGCCTGTTTACCTTATCTCTCTGCAATTCGGTCATCTTCGGCTGTGTTTTCGACTTGTGTCTCATGTCAGCATCTTGAGAAATTCACTGTTTTGCACCTGTCTCTAAACACCAAGCGCTAAGGTTATCAACCCCATTTGTTTTAATATATATCCACTTATACATCTGTCCAGAGCCTTTACATATATATGTATATATACATACGTATATATTATATATAAAATATACATACATACATACTTACATACATACATACATACATACATACATATTCAGTGTAGCACGAAAGTCGACATGCTTTAGAATATAAAATCCACGTAAGAAGGTTTGTGAAAACCGGAATTTGGAACAAGTATTTTTGATTTTCTTACGTGGATTTTATGAGATGTATATATGTTATATATATATATATATATATATATATATATATATATATATATATATGTAATATATATACATATATATATATATATATATATATATACATATATATATATATATATATATATATATACATATGTATATATATACATAGTAATATACATACATACATAAATATACTTACACATAAAACACACACACCCACATAAATATATATATATATATATACATATATATATATATATATATATATATATATATATTATATATATATATATGAAAATTACGTGTTCTGTTGATTTCAAGCAAATGAACCAAAGGGAAAATCAAACACTTAAGTATAATTTCTGACTGGTTTCGTCTTCATTTCTAAGATATTTACAAAATGTCTTAGATAAAATGACGAAACCGGTCGTGTTTTAAGCCAAGACTTTAATTTTGTCGGTGGTATATCGGTATAAATTCATCCTATGTTTAAGTAATTACACACACACACACACACACACACACACACGCACAGACACACTCACACATAACTTTCCTATGTGCAGTGACGAGATTGGAAACATCCTTTCATGGGCTGGATATAGAACTGACGCGATTTAATTCCGTGAACTCTTTTGATTCACATAAATGACTAATCAATGTACAACACACATTTCACTAATTGTTTACTGTACTGGTACTGTTTCCAAAGATGGAAGATTACTAGAGAAATAGAAGCAAAAAACAGAAGAATGTAACTATAAACTACGTATTCTGTTTACTGTGTAGAGAAAAAACATTAAAATGTGTAGAAATAAAATAAGAATTAAACCCCTACCAGCCTTTAAGTCTTTCATTCATACACTTTCTTAACATAAGTATAACAATATGCTTGAAGGATACGAAAATTCAAGACCAGACGGAGCTTCACGTTGCACGTCAGGTTATGTCGACAAAAAACGATTCAGGAATGGGAACGAATGATTGTATAAGTGAATTTAGATACATGAAACGCAACCGAGATATTCCATGCTTCCTTACATTCAAATTCCTTTTCTGTCAAGACAGGGATGGAAAAACGTGTCAGAAACGGCAGAAGAAATGTGTAGTCGATTCACACTCCACATTCTGTGATATTCTCATAATTTAGATATTGTTATGAATGAACATTTCTCATTGAATTTAAAATTGCTTGTTAAAGTTAGCATGGACTTGCATTTGCAAGTTCCTTCGGTCGAGGAGGCAAAGACTTGTGCCGTGAGACTGCAGAGGCTGACAAACTTAGCTAGCAACATCCCAAAAAGACCTTTGAATCGGAAAGGTTTCATCTTCTGGTGCCGTTCCCGAATCTCCACCCCCAGCATTCCCCACCCCACACAAAAAGGCACACACACACACACACACACACCACTTTACCTCGGGAATAACTTACACCTAAGGGGAATTGCAATTGATAAGCGCTTCGTCCCCAGCAGGATTCTAACCGTTGCCTGACTAACAAACGAGGTGGTCAAGGTTAATGTCTATCCTTGTTTTTACACCAAACAACAATTCGAATGGTGGTGGGAGTGAAGCGCTTATCAATTGTACTTCCCCTTGGGTGAAAAGCTATTCAGGAGGTATATTAAACAGCATATTAGATATGTGTGGCAGATTATTTGTGAATGCAAAAAGTTAAGTGAATAGAACTGACAAAAATTCATCTATACACTACACATGCACGCACGTATATATATATATATATATATATATATATATATATATAGATATATATATATATATATATGATATATATTATATATGATGAAGGGAAGGCAGACAGCGGTGGGAATTAGCAGATGGCATCCTTCTTGTGTGTAGGTGTGTGTGCGTCTGTCTCCCCAAGCTTAGCTCTTACTCAACCGGATGCCTGGCCGAGCTTAAGGGGAGGCATTAATCTATTGGCAAACAGAGACCTAAGAGAGGGGGGAAGGATGGGGGGGGGTACAAACATGGAATGAGTCGGTAAACAGATGGGGGTGGGGGTGTGGATGGTGCAGGAGTGGCGAAGGGGGAAGGTTTCCTCCAAGGTTTGGCTAAGGAGGTCCTTGGTTTTAGGATATATGGGTGATTGGGGCTGAAGGATTGAGGGGAAAGGTAAGGACAGGGAGGGGACAAGACAAACCGGTAATTGCTATGTCCGATTTCGAGTACATGAAGAGGAGGACACACAGCGCACACACACACACACACACACACACACTTGATCTACCCTCAGTTTATATCCCTCCGGCCAAGCTGACGAGAGTAAAAGAAGATATATTTAATTATGGAAAGCCCTGGACTTACACACATACATACACTTTATGGAATGCCCTGGACGTACATACATACATACATGCACACACACACATACATACACTTTATGGAAAGCCCTGGACTTACACACATACATGCACACACACACACATACATACATTTTATGGAAAGCCCTGGACGTATACACATACATGCACACACACATACACATACATACACTTTATGGAATGCCCTGGACGTACATACATACATGCACACACACACATACATAAACTTTATGGAAAGCCCTGGACGTACACACAGACATGTACACACACGCACACATACATACATTTTATGGAAAGCCCTGGACGTACACACAGACATGCACACACACGCACACGTACATACACTTTTGGCCCTCGAGATCGGGTCACTATAGTAACCCAGCAGCACCAGAGGCTGATAATGCTGTTTATTAAGGGTCAGCTGGTTCTTCCCACAAGCTGAGGTAGTTGTTCGGAATTCTGATGTTAAGTGAATTCCAATAACAGCTGAAGTAGAATACGCGGGGTTTAGTGCATTTAGCCATTAGATTATTTAAGGCCGAGAAAATGACGGCCGTCACATCTCTCATTTTGAGTGAAAGGATATTAGTACGTCTGCGAACCAAGTTTAGAAGAAAATCGCCTGTTTTTGTTCTATTCCCTCCTACCTCAAGCTGAAAAAATATAGATTGTTAATAATATCTGTTCTCCTGTAATTACTTGGTTACTAGTAAATACACCATATGTGCTGCTGGAGCTATGTGGGAAGTTTTATATATACAAAGTGTATATATATATATATATATATATATATATATATATATATATATATAGATATATATAGATTTATATATATATATATATTATCTATATATATATATATATATATATATATATATATATATATATATATATATATATATATATATATATATATATATATAAACTTCCCACATGGCGCCAGCAATATGTCTGGTGTATACTATATAGTAACCAAGTAATTATAAGAGACCAGATGTTATTCACAGTGATTTTACTTTGTATGGAAGCACATATTTTTCCAGCTTGAGATTGGAGGAAATAGTAAAGAAACAGCTAACGTGCTGGGTGAAGTAGGGGCGCCATTGCATAGGAAATGGACAGATATCAGTTAATAAAGCGATAAAAAAAATGATAATGCGTCTATTTGTTTTTTTTTATATGGTGTGAAAATTTTTTTATATTAATTTTATTCATGATTTTCTTATATATATATATATATATATATATATATATATATATATATATATATATATATAAATATATACGTATATACGTATATATATATATATATATATATATATATATATATATACGTATATATATATATATATACGTATATATATATATATATATATAATATACGTATAGTATATATATATATCGTATATATATATATATATATATATATATATATATATATATATATATATATATATTATATATACGTATATTAATTGTTACAAATTCACAGCTAAGGTCGAGAGATGTATCGTGGAAATTAACATAGAATACCCCCATTATTTTCTCGAGTAATCTTGGAATGAAACGAGTAAAAACTGTTTAGAGGTTTAGATGGAAGAATCCGTGTACAGCACTTTACATATATATATATATATATATATATATCATATATATTAACGCATATATACGTATATATATACGTACATATATATATATTTTTTTTTTTACACCCACACACACACACATATATATATATATGTATATTATATATATATATATATATTGTGTGTGTGTTATATAATACGTATATATATATATATATATATATATATATATAATATATATATTGTGTGTGTGTATTGGTTGTGTGTTTGTGTGTTGGTGTGTTGTATATATAACGTATATATACTATATATATATGTTATATCTATATATATATATATATATATATATGTGTGTGTGTGTGGTTGTGTGTGTGTCTATGTATATATAATATATATATTATATATATATATATATATATATTATATATATATATATATATCTATGATAAATATATATATAATGTAAAGTGCTGTACACGGATTCTTCCATCTAACCTCTAACAGTTTACTCGTTTCATTCAAGATTACTCGAGAAATAATGGGGTATTCTATGTTAAATTCCACGATACATCTCTCGACCTTAGCTGTGAATTTGTACTAGGTAGATAATAAATTGTAGAGAAGGCCGTTAGTTACAGGCTCCTTCCACCGTAAGGCAACAAGATGTAGAAACTAAATAGCAAAAGGCTTTTTGTTTCCGGTTTTAATTTCCAACAGTCCTTATCGTACTTCTACGGACAGCGATGAAGACCGTTTTCCAAGATATTAGTCCTCGTCAAATCGTCTGGAATGACTGCCATGCAGT
Source organism: Macrobrachium nipponense (assembly GCF_015104395.2). NCBI lineage: Eukaryota > Metazoa > Arthropoda > Malacostraca > Decapoda > Palaemonidae > Macrobrachium > Macrobrachium nipponense. The sequence goes on from NC_061105.1 coordinate 32,648,810, forward strand.
CCCCTTTATAGTATGCAATGATTATATAACCCTCATGTAGAGAACTCAGATGTCCTTGAATTTGCCATGAACAGCAATCAATTAACATGTGATCATATCCCGTAGGGGGTTAGTGCTGTCAGTGTGGCACACTGTATGCATTACTAAAGGTTCTTTGCAGCATCCCTTCGGTCCCTAGCTGCAACCCCTTTGACCGTACCTCCATTCATATTATCTTCCATCTTGCTGTCCGCCCTCTCGTAACAATTATTTCACAGTACAAATGCCAGGTTTTCCTCGTGTTACACCTTTCAAACCTACTTTCAGTTTCCTTTCCAGGGCTGAATGACTTCATAGGTCCCAGTGCTTGGCCTTTGGCCTAAACTCAATATTCCATTCCAACATGTAACCATGAACAGAGTAATTGTATAATCGCAAGGAAAAAAATAATTATCATGCAGTCCTCGTGAACTGATCTTAATTGCCATATAGTTCATATTTCTAGGACTCCTATGAGTTTAAACCTTTTAAAATCAATGTGATTTCACTTTCTGATAATCCATATTTCGTCTTTTATGTATTTTTTCTATATCTCCATGCCGTATTAAGTTGTATAATGATTAATGATTTTTTTACAAGATAATGACCAAAAATGTAATATGAAATGTGCATGACCTCATTATAAGCAGCTTATTTACTGCATTTGTAAACTTTTTTCTGTTATGATAAAACGAGAGAAGACGATATTGAAATTCGTACATGGTAGCAAGATGGCAGCCCAAAATTTTGAATATGTTTGCTTGAAAGATGTCAATATTTGGCAAGAAAAATAAAAACGAAAAGCTAATAAAATTTCGTGAGATCTTGCTTACGTAATAAGTCAAGAGGCAATATTCTAATAAATGGGAAGTAATAACTTTTTATTGAGTTCTAGACTGGCGACGTGGAATGTTAATCTGTGAGACATTTACCTTGATGGTATACGTCGGACAGATTCATTCATTGGCACAAAATAACGCACTATAATAGTATACGAATTCCTTCAGAGGTTGGCTGCTTAGAATGACAAACATTCCTTCTTTCTCGTTTTACGGAAATAGTCAAATTAAGCATTACAAACTTGTAGTGGTAGAATGAAGTAGAGAATGAAGTAGAGAACTCACCTGCAAAATTTTGTAGCAGGCACATCTAGTAGATGAGTGTGCTGAGTACATCGGTCATGAGTTATATCCGACATAAACCATTTAGGAACAGCCCACAAATCTTGAAGTTCTGTAGTCCCCGAATAGAAATACCATTCTTTATCCCCACCCTGTCATAAACAGTGGGTAACAGTCCCATTTCATGAATAATCAGCAATACTCATCATTAAACAATGGATTTTTTAATGCGACATTTATGAACAACCTGCATAATACAGCAAATGATGATCTGGAAGGCAAACTATTCATAAAACCTCAAAAGTATGGGCAGGACAAACTCAATATGAAAAACATGTATGGTTACATCGTCGAAACAAACAAATTGAGACTCAGCCTCTCCTCTCGTTATTTTCTTCATACTTCAAGAATCAATTAACCATCATATATATAATTCGTTACGTGGGTCACTTGAGGGATAAGTAGCCTTAAATGAGTGTGGCTAGTGCAATCGTCGTCTCTCGTTTGGGATCAAATCCGTGGTTTCTTACTTACTTACTTAGAACATTACTCAATCACAGGAAACAGATTCAGATAAAAATCATATTAACATTTACTTTTATGAAAAAAAAAGATAGCAGTCAAGGGATATGATAGCGAGAAAGAGTAAATTCATGATACCAGTCCAATGAAAGAGAGAGAGAGAGAGAGAGAGAGAGAGAGAGAGACTGTATTACGGAAGCAATTCGTGTTTTAATTGAAAGGATATACTTTCCCCTCATTCCCTCGCCTACCCTCCCACCACTAACACACTCCCCTCCCCACCCCCAACTCACCCCAAATCCCGCTCCAGTTTTGATTGATCCGATAACAGCCTATCTGGTTGTCTGGCTGTTTGTCTCTTGAACAGATGGAGTGGTAGATGGGAAAATAGGCAGAGGCAGTTTTATTATTATTTTTATTTTATCATTCTGTTTGCATCCTAGATCAATTATGCAGTAAAGGGAAGTACATGAGGTCCGAAGTGTGACACGGAATCCCGTCGGGTGTCACAATGGGTTTTGAATGCCATTCTCTCTCTCTCTCTCTCTCTCTCTCTCTCTCTCTCTCTCTCACACACACACACACACACACACACACATCTCGAGACTGGTATCCTTCACCTTAAAAGGCTAGAAATATTTGCATCATGATTTTGCTCTCTCTCTCTCTCTCTCTCTCTCTCTCTCTCTCTCTCTCTCTCTCTCTCTCTCTCTAGATAGAACAGATCTTTGTTCACTTTTAAGCTTAGCACTTTTAGAGGAGAATAGGTATACTGGTAAAATGAGAGAGAGAGAGAGAGAGAGAGAGAGAGAGAGAGAGCGCAATTTAGGTAATTACGATTGAAAGGTGAATCGTCTGCCTATCTGTATATATAAAAGGAGAATATTTGCTTGTTTGTTGTGTGACAATATTATAACACCAACGACAGTGTAAAAAGTAATACTCTCTCTCTCTCTCTCTCTCTCTCTTCTGGTCTCTCTCTCTCTCTCTTCTCTCTCTCTCTTTCTGTGGGATCGTGTATGTGCGTGCACATTCTCCCTCTTTGACTGTCAAGGTACACGTAGAGTTATGTGTGATAATTTAATTAATTATCAACTATTCGAGGTATGAAAAGCTGAGAAATGTTTGCAAATATATAACTTTTTTCTACTTTAGATGAATTGATACAATTTCCTTTGCGATAATAACTTACATAGCTCTATCCACACACACCCCCCCCCCCCCCGTCATTCTCTCTCTCTCTTCTCTCTCTCTCTCTCTCTCTCTCTCTCGTCTTTGTATTAATCCATGAAGTGATTAATCCAACTCCGTGCAATGCAGAAAGAAAACACAGGAAGTACACTTTTCACCTTGTTCCCTGCAAAATGGAGAAAACTTACGCGATCAAAGAGGGGAAGACTTTTAACCACCCGTCTGAGGGGTTCGGTTTCTATAAAGGCTCGAGTCCCCTTTTTGAAGCTTAAAAGACGATATCCATTTGAATGGATTATCTTTAATTAATGGTTCGTTGAATTGTTTGGACATTATAATGAGAGCCTGCGGTTGGGAAAGAAAGATGTTTCCAGTAATCTGCTTCGCCTCGATATGTAAGCGGATTCAAAGATTTGTTCGGGAAAATGTTTATCCTCTTGGGCTAAATGACTTCCGAGCGGAGTGTTGTTTACATGATCGTTCAGCGTTTCTTTTTCTTTTCTTAATGCCTTTGGAAGTATTCTAAGATGACCGTTTTTATGATTTTACATTTCAAATCCAGCCTTTTTGGTTAAGTGGCTTCAGTGTCTCGTGGATTTATGTCTTGGCAAAAATTCAAGTAGTCACAGAATTTGCATTTCTACTTAACCTAAAACATAGAAGTACAGTTGTTTGGCTGAATTGTTGAATCACAAAAGTTGAATTTTATATACGTATGATTTAGCTCTAATTCAGTATTGCTTATGACACGTCATGTAGAATCTGGCAATTGCACATGAGAGAGAGAGAGAGAGTGAGAGAGAAAGGTTCACCCATTGTAGTTTCCTAGAGTTAACCATATTTTGCTTACCAGTAACCCAATATCCGAAACAGTTAAATCAAAACATAACGTGGATTTTGTTTTAGAGAAAAGACCTCGAAGGGGCGTCTATAGTGCCGACAGTGCGTCTCATGCGGTGCACTGTATGCATTACTTAAGGCTTAATGAGCGTCCATTTGGCCACAACCTGCAATCCTTTTCATTCCGTTCACTGTACCCCCGTTCTTATTCTCTTTCTACCATCTGACTTTCCACACTCTCCTAACAGTTGATTCTTAGTGCAACTGCTTTGAGGTTTTCCTGTTACATCTTTCAAACCTTCTAGCCGTCAGTTTCCGTTTCAACGCTGAATAACCTCCTAGGTCTCCGCACTTGGCCTTTGGCCTAAGTTCTATATTCTACTGTATTTATTAGATAAAAGACTCAGGAAGTAAGGTGGCAAAAATAGGCAAAGATTTGAATATTTATAAAAAAGGAAAAATTAAAATGTTTGAAACACTCAACGTCACGTAACAAAAGATAACTTAAGAATCTTTGGTTTGTATATCTTTAGACATTTAGTTGTGCACGTGTGTTAGATGTGCATTTCTTTGAAGTAAAAGTATTCCAATTGTACTGTTGGTACCTAATAAATTTATAGTTTTATATGCATATTAAGATACACACACGATTAATATTGGCTTTGATTGTATACTGTGCTATTTATTTAGTAATTTTTAAATAAGTGGCAATTTAAGAGTAAAGAATACACACATGATTAAAATGCATTTTCCATCTTAATTGGCTATCATAACCCATATGAGAGGGTTATGTTTATCTTCCTATTTAAAGCAGGCTTATACAATGGACGGTGCTGCTTATATGATTGAAAATGGCATATTTTTATTTGCGAGTCTTGTCGATCGTTAGGGTTCGATTTTTGCCTAGGAAGCTCCCCCCAGCAAAATCCATAAGACTTAGTGCGTTAGTATCTTTGTGCGTATTCTGTTTCCTATAAACGGTACTGACCGAAAGTTTTATTGGTATCAGAGAACTAAAAAAATGTGGTATTGTCTCTGACCAAAGTTTCACGCATGATATTCATGATGCTATTTAGGCATATTTTTATTTGTTTTATTTACATGTGTATTTCCTACTTTGTTGTGCTTTTGTTTTTACAGCTTTTTTTAAACGTATCTGTTTGCTCTAATTTGGCTGTTCGCAATGAATTTAAGACCCTATAAAATGAGAGTTATAAAAGAAAACCATACATTTCTCGTATTGCTTCACCCTTAATTCTTGCTTTAATTACTTTTGTGAACAAATAAATTTGCACCAACTAATACACACCAATATATATATATATATATATATATCTATATATATAAAGATTATTTTCTTTCAGTTTTTTTGCACTCGTAAAATCATCTGTTATCGCAATGACTAATTTTCAATGATCTACATATGTTAAATTGGATGAATCATCAGTTATTTTTCTCACAGTCGACCGTGTGCCAGATTCCCAAAAATGCTTATATATACATGTGTATATATATATATATATATGCATGTGTATATATATATATATCTATATATATCTATATATATATATATATAGATATAGGTATTATATATCACTGTGTATAGAAGCATTTTTGGGAATCGGGTACAATGTCCAGAAAGAGGAAAAAAATAACGGATGAGTCGTCCAATTTAACATATGGAGATAATTGAGAAATAGCCATTGCGATGACAGATGATTTTACGAGTGCTAAAAAACTGAAAAAAATCATCTTTATATTTATTTTGTGAATGCCCTAGCTCCAAAGGGGTTTGTTTATGGAATGGCCTGAAGGGTGATTCCAGACCCCATGTAAGGGTTGATTGGTATTCCAGGAGGACGAGACTCTCTGGAAATCTTTGCTCTCTTGAGATTTTCGAGGTCAAGACACGTTCCAGGGAAAGGAATCGAAATAGTTTAGATATTGCACCACATGGGGAGAATGGCAGCACCCTCACGGGAGGAAAATGCAGAGAGAGAGAGAGAGAGAGAGAGAGAGAGAGAGAGAGAGAGAGAGAGAGAGCAACTGATAGGGAAACCTCGAACTTCATTCTGCAGGCTCAGTCGGATTACCGTGAAGCAAAACCCATTCGGAAAGGACTGGAACGTCTTCTTCACATGATGGACGCAATTGTAGCCCTGGAAGTAATCGGGAACGAGCCCCTGAGGGACCAGGAAGGAGGTCGTCGCAGCATTCATTTCAGGGTATTAGATTAAGCCACTTCAGGGAAAAGGAAAACTTGAGACCGAAGTGGTCCTTTGAGATAAATGACGAGAACTCCGAAAGGACCGTAAGGGCTCTCGTGAATAGACAATATTCTTCAAAACAGCACCAAACTTCTCTTTCCTCTCTGTCTAAGTATCTCCCGCCCGGGCACACACGACGGACGAAATGACGGGAGACTCCCTCTCCTAAGGGCTCCTGAGGGGAATGAATTTACTCACTCCCGCTGGAGTTAAGTGGTTGTTGGTTATACGTGTTACTGGTGGAAGTCATTCGGGCGGGGTCCCAATGGCTGCCTCGGGGCCAACCTAATGGCCCTACTATAACAAACTTCGGCTCTACACCGAAATGGATCCCCAAACTCTTACAACCACTTCAGGAGAAGCACCGGAACGCCCAACCAAGTCCAGAGATGCCACCACACGCCCTCCTATCCAATTACTCTCCCACCTTCCTGGTGTCTTCCTTTGGATACTCTCTCTCTCCTCTCTCTCTCTCTCTCTCTCTCTCTCTCTCGTTTAGCAGTTAAGAGAGTAAATGGCAGCTCATAAACTGTAATATATGAGAATTTGGTTGATACATGCATACATCCACATTTAAATATGTGTATGTATGTATGTATGCATGTATGTATAAAGGCACATATGACCATGGGGAAAGTGCAACAATGGTTTGGGAATGCTTTAGAGTAAAGAAGCCAAAAGATCTAGCAGACATTTTTTCACTTTACGGTGGCCACACTTGTGGTAATGTACCATGTTGACATTTTGTACCAAGGCACCTGCTCCAGTGAAATAAGAACTTTTGACAGTATTTTTTGTCATTATCTTTAAACACCACCATAACACAATATCCCTAGTTGAACTTTTTGTATAAATAGATTTGCTAA
>NC_061105.1:32660634-32670634 GCF_015104395.2 Macrobrachium nipponense
GGTTTAGGTTATTGATAATGCTGACAAAATTTGTGTGTGGTTGTAAAATATACATATGTCAACTTTCAGCTACATCCGATGCTTTGACAAGGAGCAAAGTCCAAAAAACCGTGTTACAGAGACCCTGAATCTCATAGTAGTCACCTTGCTTAAATATGACAAAATGATGACACCTATTTGGAAATAAGGCTTACCAAAGGCATTAGCAAAACTTTAACATTCTCCAAGTCTAGACAGTTACCCTTCATCCTTCCTATCCTAGACAACTCCTCCCAAAATGTTGTAGTGCTATCTCACCGAAGATGGAATCACTTGGTTACAGTCAGATTTCTGTCTGAATCTGAGCATAAAATGTTTTGGGTAGTCCTCCAAATAAACAGACAAACGAACAAGCCCATGAAGCTTTTATCTCTGTGATTGTCTTATAAATCTTGATTTTTTACCAACTCATATCATTTGGATATTATTCAAAATTAATGAATAGCCGAAAACGCCTTCAAGTAGTTAAAAACGCTTAGTCTTTCACAGAAATGAATGCCCACAATTGAATAAAAATGGAAAGCGAGGAGATGACATAATAGACAATTAAATCTTTTGGAGTATTCATAAAACAACTTTAAAACGATGTACGAAAAGGTAGGATTTTTTTTATCCGTTATATAGTTTGAGAGCTATGAAACTAAAGAATATTTCTTGAATTATATTGTATTAACTTTTTTGCTGTCTATGTAATCATTTATGTCAACATAAATCATGATTTATGTTGAAATATGATAGATGGAAGTGTACTTAACTTTTTTATTATGGAAATGATTTATTAGTTATAATAGTTTTAGAAAAATGTGAGTCTGGCATGACCTCTCTGTCTAAATGAAGGAACGATGGATTTCATGCTTACATAAATAATCTATGATATATATATATGATATATATATATATATATATATATATAATATAATATATATATATATATATATATATATATATATTGTGTGTATACATATGTATATACATATATGTATATATATACAATTTTGTATATGTATGAATGTGTGTGATGTGTTATATATATATATATATATATATATATATATATATATATATATATATATATAGACACCATACCATGAGGGAAGAGGAAAATGTGTGAAAATTCACAGAGCCACTTGCCTTGTACCGTAAATTTTGTTAAATTATGTGCCTGGCAGTCAGTCTACTAGGGGCGTAGGGCATGGGTTTGGCAACATCATCCCAAACATTTGATCAGCACCGTAAAGATTTTTGCACTGTTGATGAATTTTTTTCTGCACAATTCTCAAAACCATTTAAAATCAAAATCGTGTCCATACATAAATCACAAGCGACAAGGTCATAAAAGAAGTTAGAACCATATAGTACACCGTAGCTGAGTTTTCCCGGCCAGGCTTATGAAGAAGCCCAACACGCCAGCGAATTTTACCCCATCGGCAATTCCGTCGGTACTATTTTATTCGAATTATCCCCTCACCGTGAGATATGATGGAAATAATGAACACTTGAATACGTGTTTCACGGAAATACGTTTCTGACTCACACAGGTTCGTTTCCGTTGAGAGTCATAAATTTAATTCTGTGAAACATGTACTCATCATTTCCATACAATTATAATATATATATATATATATATATACATTTTATATATATATATATATATATATATATATATTATATACTGTATATATATATCACTTTATTGATACAACGAATTAAATTATCTAAAGCTGTTGAAATATAAATTCTTAAGCTCTTATGAGAGTATGATGTGTTTGAGAGAAAATAGGTTGGTAGGCGTATTAGCTCGTGATAAAAATAATCCTCAGATTCTAAAGACATAACCTTTGACACATAAATGTCAATGAAATGCTCTTTGTAACTGATTTAATATTTAAGCTGTCCTTTTATATTTGTAAGAGATGTTACTGACACCTTATATTTATTTGAAATATCTTGATAATAATATGGAGTCAGTAGATTTGGATTATGAATACTAAGTAAAATGTATATACTATATATATATATATATATATACTATATATATATATATATATATATATATGTGTGTGTGTGTGTGTGTGTGTGTGTGTGTATGTGTGTGTGTTTGTTTGAAAATAACGCGTAGGAAGCCATGATGGTTAAATGCAAAGTCCCGTTAAAACAAATTAATGATATGGCCAAGACGGGTTTCGTCGATTAAGACATTGTCAAAATGACTGATACATAATATAAAGAATTATGAAGTGTATGTTAGGATAAAAGCAAAGTTTCTAAACCGTGATACGACCTTAGAAACCATTCTGAAAGGTCGTTGACATCAGCGAGGAACAGACGGAGCTTCTCTGACAGAGAGAGATTTATGAATAGCGCTCCCTGTCTCAAAAAAGCTCAGTGTGTTCCCTGCTGATGTCAACGGCCTTTTCTGACAGTTCGTACGTTGTAAAGTAATGTGCTTCTATCATCGCATATTTAACGTTAATGTAGCTTTATACTACTGTAAGCAACTTCATTTTCTCTTATCTGTCCTTCCTATTCGTCTCACTTTATTCTCTACAATTCTCGTTGGTTTCTCATTCACATTTTTTTTTTCTGTTTCATTCTCTACGTTCCTCCCACGAATCTCAAACATTCCTCATCGTTTGCACTCGTTGTTTCATTATCCTCCAGACGACAAGTATATGATGGCCTCAGTCACTCTGTCGAAGTCTGGGACGCTTCTTCTCACGCCACTGTCGTCAGTGCCTGGGAGACTGATGTGAGCCGAAACGAGTCGCAATTAGGTTCTAGATACAAGTATAGTGGCAAGTGAGAATTTCTCTTGATGCATTATCTAAGGATTTTTTTCCGTCTTTCCTTTCTTTAACACTCACGTGGTTCCCCTGTTTGTATTCCACTAATACTGATTATTGTCCTTAAGTTTATATTAACAGCAATGACAACAATACTCATATGATTCATTTATAGCCAGTGCCCTTTTAACAGGTCATCATTATAACACTTTAGGAGTATCCTCAGCACTGACCTTTTAGCCATTATTTGGATTATCTACCACGCGTGTAACATCGTAAATGGTTCCTATATTTTTGTCACCAGCATCCTCAAAATCATTTCCACTTAGAAATTGCAAACGTTCATTTGACCAAGTTTGAAAGACCTTTAAGCTACAAAGCAATTCATAAAACAAAAATCAATAAATTATTATTCTCACAAACTCAGCTCACTGCTTCTTCATAGTTTTTCCTTTTAATCGTCGCTTAGTAACTCATTTTTAAAATCCGAACAGTTTTTCATCATCTTTGTCTTGGAAGGATAACGGGGTTTCTTTGCCAGTTCAGTTTTGATGATCACGTGCTCTTTTCCTAATGTATTCCCGTAGATATCTGCACCAGTCGCACTTTATGGTATCCATCGTTATCATTGTCCTTTCACAATCACGAGCGTCATTCTCACATAGCAGCATGTTATCGCTTTTTTTTTAACGAACATTATTTTTTATTAATTTATATTTTAAAATGTCTTGTCTCTCAGTCACCCACGAAAATACTCAAGTGCTTCGTTTGTCTGCACTAAAGAGTTTCTGAACGACCATTTTAACAATCAGTTGATGTCTCACGGGATTGTCCAAGGAATCCCTTGAGGGAGTCCATCAACAGCGGAGAGTGGTGCTGTAAAATGGTTTCTCCATTTCACCTCTGGACGGAAAAATCTAATGACGCTTACGATTCCATTTCTGCAACGGTCACTATGTCAAGAGACGACGATTCCCACACTGGGAATCAGCTAGATCCCAGAGTGCTGTTAGGATTCCCATGGGAATGCGTTTAAAGCTGACGAGAGGATTTTGACTTTCTTGGAAGTTGCCATTGCAAATACGCGAGGGAATGCCTATAAGCGGCAGAAGAGAAGACTCAGTTATTGCTTTCGTCAGATTTTGTTCAACGAGGAACTGCGCCTCGAATCGTGGATTAAATGATGCTGTGCTTATCTTGGAAAATCTGTGTATTAGTTTCCTCAAACTATGTTACATAGAACAGCTAAAACAACTTCAAAACTAATAATAATATTTTTTCATATATTCTGTATGTAATTCATATGACTACTACTGCAGTATTTCTTCATTCACAACGAGACTCATAATGACAAACATCACTACAGCCATTATAATCTTCTTTATCATTTAATCCTTATTTCCATAGCTTAAACATCCTCTCCACAATGGCTCCATCAATAATACGAACTGGCGAGGCTGCGTGTGTTTTCGTCCCTATGGCCAGATCATTCACCGATGAAATCGGTTTCCACCTTTCAGGAGAGGTCCTCCCCTTAATTACCTGGAGGCAGAGACGAATAATCCCCTAATTACACAGTTCAGCAGAGACCTTGCCGTCCCTCTCTCCTCCACCCTCCCCCTTCCCCTGCCCCTGCCCCCTCTTTCCCCGAAGCAAATATTATGCGGGTCTTGTTCCTTGGTCTGTTCACTACTTCACACCGACAGAACCGCCTGTTAAGAAGGTTTGTAATAATCGTAGGTGTTTTTTCTTAAGGCCATTTATGCTCTGAATCCATTCATCCCCCATTCCCCTAACAACAAAGTTGTTTGCAATGAAGCTACTGTTTAGAGACCCCACCCATAAGCGTTCCATTCCAACATCGCATTCCATTCTTCCCCATCATGTTCCATCTCCCAATTCCCAACTCCTTCAAGGGATATAAATCTCTGGGTAATCCCCCTGACATTTCTTCAGACTACTCGCGCCGTAATTCCTCATTCCTCGGCAGCATCTAGGCCTTTGAACAGCATAGTACCATTAAAAGATTTTTTTTTTTTTTTTTTTTTTGAAACGGCAATCCCAAGTAAGACCAATGAAATGAATATTTTGTCGCGTTTTTAACCCCAGATCTCTTCCCAATCAACACCTGCAACAATCTCAGTTCCCGAATCAACGACAAATTTTGCTTTTGCTGTTGATAGGGCTAAAGCCTTCTCTCCTTACCTCACTTTCATCATTTGTCTAATTTTTCCCTTTCGTCCCACTCATTCACAGCCATATCCAAACGTAGGCAATGCGCCAAAACTCGATAACTAATGGTACTTATCGTAACAATTGTAGGCGTATTTTCTCTTTCTTATTCCCTCCTATTTTTCGTCTAATTTCGTTCCCAGTCCAAATTCTACATCTAATCCTCATCTCTGCCCATTTCCCACTTAATCCCCGACATGGTTTAGACCCCATATTTAATGACGCTTATTAATCCCCACTCTCACATTTAATTATAATGCTAATCCCTAATCCCCCAAACGTACGCAGTCCCGCTAATTTTGTGTATCAAGAATTGGCATGGTAAATTTTTTCTCCCCAATTCATTCCCCATTACAGCCCCAGCTCTTCCTCAACCAATCCCCATTTCAATCCCTGTCACAGTTTGATCCCCAATTCCCCCAATAGGGCAAGTCCCCGTTAGAAGACGGACCCAAGCAAAGCCTAATGATTAGCATGGTTGTAAACAGGAAAATGGAGGCGTGACGGGTAATACCTTTTAGTCCAAAACAAAGGTCCTTGTCCCTTCTCATTTCCTTCGTAGGACACGTAGTGAAGTCGGGAGTCGTTCTCCACATTTGCCAGTAATGATAACAGAAAAAGTAGATCATAAAAACTATAATAAAGTAAAATGATTCTCGAACATTGGACAGTAAGAAATTGAAATAATAGTAGTAGTAGTAGTAGTAGTAGTAGTAGTAGCAGTAGTAGTAGTAATTCTTAAATGCTTCTTCTAGGCCCTCTGTCAATAATTTAACCGGAAATCGGAAGGTAAAGAAGAGGAGATTCTTAATATCAAATAGTGTATGCAATATATGTTATATACAACATATATATAGTATATATATATAAATAATCTATATATATAATATATATATATATATATATACATACATACATGCATACATACATACATACATATATACATTATATTCACAAGTATAATATATATATATATATATATATATATATATATATATATATATATATATATAATATTATTCACAAGGACCTCAATAGTGCGGAAGATTCAGAAGAGTGTAACATTATATCTATATAGGAGAGATTCTTAATCTCCAATAGTGTGTGTATGCATATATACATACATACATAAAGATGTGTGTGTTGATATATATATATATATATATATATAATATATATATATATATATATATATATATATATATATATATATATATATATATATACCATTACACACAGCGCGCGCGCACACACACATACATACATACATATATATATATATATATATCTATATATATATATATATTATATATATGTGTGTGTGTGTGTGTGTGTGTGTGTGTGTTGTGTGTGTATTTTTCCCACAGGGGACCTCTTTCGAATCTTCCGTATTATTGAGGTCCTCTTTGTGTTGTGTGTATATATTATATATATAATATCCTTGTGTGTGTGAGCGTGTGCGTGTGTGTGTGCATGCATACATACAATTTTTATCAATATCCTTGCACTACCTGCTTTCATTAGTAAAATGATGTCTTTGTGATTAGGTCTCACTAACACCAGCAAAGTCCACTGCCACTTATTATTATTATTATTATTATTATTATTATTATTATTATTATTATTATTATTATTATTATTATTACCTTGCTGTTCTATTTTTTACTGTTTCTGTTTGATCTGCATTCTGTATGTGTGAAAAGGCCTCGAGTTGGATTAAAGCCATTAAACCTGCCATTTAGACGATGGAAGATTACAAGAAAAAGAGAAGCAGAAGGGTAATTCGGAGGCTTAGATAGCGTTCAAAAATCGGAATTTTCTCATTTTATGTTATACTTGAATCCTGCCACTTTTATAGAGAAAGAGAGAGAGAGAAAGAGAGGGTAGTGGAGGTTGAGGGCGGGGGTTAAAGAACCGGGCAATCCGTGAGTATAAATGACGTGGAGGGGGTTACTTTTTTGCCATATAAACGCTACAAAACAAACACCCAAGAAATATGAAAATACGTACTCTTTCAGAAAATAATCATTACTTGTCTTTTTTTTAACGGAATACTTAGCCACTACTACATAAAGGTTCACTAGTAAGGGAGAATCAGAATGCAGTTCAAAAACTTGAGCATAATAAGTAAAAACTACAATTAAAAGGTACTCATAGTAACATGAATCTTAAATGGTGTAGGAAATCCACAGTTATGTAAGGGTACAATACGACTGTGTGCCTAGCATAACTATGGATTTGTTTCCCCAAAAACTACAATATCCGTAATGTCTACTTTCCTCATGTCAATTGTAGCTGCATCCACATTTTCAGATAGGAAAGTTGTCAATATTTCATACGAGGCATCCCAACTTGAAATGCCTGCATTTAAGATAAATAGATAGGTAGATAGACTGATAAATAGATCGATAAGTAATTTAGGTTATAATCATTATCGTCAGTTTCTCACTTGACAGACAGATAATTATAATTAATTAGCACCCTTTCAATCACACCCTTGTGGCATGCTTGCGACAAGAACACATTCATTTAAACCAAATTTCAGTGAAATTTGCGGTAATAAACTTTGAAGAGAAGAGACCTTGATTAATCCTCTATTTAATCTTTTCATGGAAAGTTTTGTATGGGAAAAATATCTTCCTAATTATAATTCAATAATTAAATACCATGCTAGGCGCTATGAAAGATTTTAGTTACTGTTAAAATAGGCCCTATTCACATTTCAATTCATTATTGAAAATTTTTGCATTCTGGACAATATTTTCCATTTCAAAATAAGCTTATTATTGCATTTATTATTACCAGAATAAACAAATTTGGTGTCTCCGCAACAAATGTTTTAGCAGCCCTCTTTTACAACAATCATATACAACTTCAGAAGTGTTTTGTTTCATTATTTTTTAAGACAATAATGGCATAGTTTCGAATCTTGGTCGGCTAGATGTACTTAACAGTCACAAGAATATTTTTTACATCACTTAAAACATTGAATACAAAGATGATATTCGGTGCGTTTGATTAAAATGTATAACCACAATGCCCTCTTAACTTACCGAATTCTTCAAACTTTTTGGATGAATTTGTCTCGTTCTGTACAACAAAATTACTTCATATTCTTGCATTTGGATCTAAGGCTTTGTAGTGACAAGCGTATCCAAGAAGTGTGAAGAATTTGATATGATAAGAGGGGACTGCTGTTATTACAATCACATACGTATTTGGGAAAATGTGACCAGGAGATTTTTCTATATATAAAAGCTATAAGTTTAAAGAGTAGCTTTCTGAAAAAGAAAAAAAAATCTTGCCCACTTTACTGCTCCCAATTTACGCGTTTCGCACTGAACTGTTTATCGCAGGTAATAATCAACAGGCAACAGTTGACAGGTAGTAATCGAACCAAAATATTTAGCCCAGGTAGTAATCGTTACGCGAATCTCACATCCGGTGTTTTGGTCGCGTATCTTTTCTCCGACGGTTCTCAATAAACATCAGCCGGGAGAGGTAATAGCCATTTACTTTTCGGGGGGTATGGGTGAACTCCCTTTGTTGCTCTGGGAGGCCCAGATCAAATAAATGGTAAACACGCCCCTATACTTCAATTCACGGTCAGTGAAGTAATAGCTTTAAAATTCCATACGATCCAATTAGCTTCACAATTGTGTGACAGTAAAACTCAGGCCTCAGGCACCCCCCGGGTATGCCCGGAGGCCGTGTCTAGCCGAAAAGTCCTTCCGGAGGAGGCTGTCGAAATCGAAAACCATATTGAAGAAGAGACTTCGAAAGCATTGTAATGCGACAGCTCTATTAGCTTCCATGAATGAAGTGGAAAAGTAAGCCATGGGGATGGTACCCTGAACCCCCTCCCAATCTTCCCCACTTCCAACCCCCCCCCCCCACCTCTCATAGCCGTGGTCCTCTTAATACCGTTCTTTCTCTCCTCTATTTCCCTAAGCTTCCCATTCCCAGTCCGTCTCTCTCTCTCTCTCTCTCTCCCTCTCTCCCCATATCCCTAAACCCTGGAAACATCGCCGGACTCCAGAGAAACGAGTCGGGGACGTAAGCATTCAGCAGCCGCGCATTCCAGCAGGAGGTAACCAGACAATGGAAGGTTCCGAGAGTCTTTGTTAACGCCCTGCTCGGTAGCAAGACCCCCTGGAGCGGAGACATGATCAACACAGGCGCCTTCGTGGGGTCTGCCATGGAGCATGGCAAGTAGGAGCGTGTGCGAGGAGAAAGGGGAGGAGGGGAGGGGTCAGGAAGAGTGTGAGATCATGATTGTGGACGAAACAAAGAAAGTTGGTGTCGGCGGGATTCTAACTGAAAGATTACGAATTAAATTATATGAATAGCAAGTTCCTGAAACCCATGTGAATAAAAAAGCAAGCCCCATTTTACACTATTGTTAACCAAATATAATTGGTAAACCTATGTAACGCAACTATATTTCAAAAGTATGATGGCATTTCACCGGAAGGAAGATGGCACGTACTGTAATGAAAGATCAAGTAGGCACTTTTTGAGTGTAAGCCTTTACATGCTCATTACAGTAAAGAGGCTTTTGGAGTCTTAGTGCAATGTAAGACCTTACCTGTAACCCTTTAGGTCTTATAAGCTTTTAATTTTTTACAATGAAAGGTAATTTGAGCACCTCTGCTTGAAGTAAAATGTCCCTTGATCATGGCCTCATTGCAATAAAAGTTCAGTGAACATAGAAAGTTCAACCTACTACTTTCTTTCGTGCAAAGCATTGTTATTTATGCATCTCATTTAAATACCTTGAGAAGTAAATAGATGACCATGTCTGTATTAATCCTCATAGTAAACCTACAGATACAGTGCAGAAGAAAGTTCCCGATTCACTGAACTTGCAATTACAAGAGGATTGTCACCCTTTGAGAGATATTTCTTGATAAGGTTATTTTTTTTCAATAAACAGACGAGATTTA
>NC_061105.1:32675634-32683134 GCF_015104395.2 Macrobrachium nipponense
TCAGCCACCAAGACAAGCGGGTATCATTAGGTACTAAATCAAAAGGCCTGTCATTGCAACCAAACCAAGTGCCCACGGAGGCCATCATGACACAGCCCTTTCATGCTGTCATCTAAAACAAATGCTTTTATTGACTTCTAATAATATGACCTTCAGGGGCTTCCAAGATGAACCCATATGGTTTACGTTTAGGGGCTACGACATGAAGACCTTCATAGACACCTTCAAGGCCACTAAACCAAGACTTGTAATGAAAGCAAAGGCTGTTCGTGACTTCCAACACAAGACCTAGACTTTAAAAGATTACAAAAACAAAATCTTTCAGTCAAGGTAAACGACATTGGAGACGCACCAAAGTAAAGACTTTCAGGAAAAAAAAAAATCTTGGTAATCGCTAAAATAGACTGGTTTGGCAGATGCAAATTGGCTTCATAAGGACTATCACAATCTGCGTTGTAGCCGTTATGACTATCCTTATTTCTCTCAGATGAATAATGAGATGAATTGGATAAATTGTCCTATCCCTTATCATTCGTTGAAGAAAAATCTTTATGCACCCACTTTAATAGACATAATATGTCTGTATGTATGAATAAATATACACATTTACATATGTATATGGATATATAATACAAGTACATTGTGGAATTCTGGTATATCTAAAATAATTCACATTATAAAGTGACATTTATTGGCCACTGGTGCCTTCAGCAAATTTAAATTAATGTACTATCTCATTATTTGTCTTTTTAGCTTAATAGAGTTAGCAGTTGCTGGTGGAAGCTTACTTGGATATATATATATATATATATATATATATATATATATATATATATATATATATATATATTACTGTATATAAAAAAATAATTATTTAAATTAAAACCCCAAATGGTTAAATTGCACTGGGGACCTAAGAATAGTTTTATATTGTCCAAGATTCTACCAACATTTTTCGGTAATGATGACTAAGCAACACGATCCTCTCTCTCTCTCTCTCTCTCTCTCTCTCTCTCATGATCGTCACGAAGTGTTTTATTGAAATTAACCGTTGCAGTAAGAAGGAAACTCGCAGCAGATTTTGCTGGGGTTGATCCGTTGGGGTTTTCTCCTTTTTTTGGAAATGAATTGGAAAAGGGGGACGTTGGGGGGGAGGGGGGGAAGGAGAAGACTAATTCTCTGGTCATTCTTTTTGTTGTTGTTGCTGTAGCTTTTGTTTGTATTCATGTATGGAGGCAAGCGAGTAATAATTCATTTACACAGAAACAATCCCACACTAACACAACCATACACGTATATATATATATATATATATATATATATATATATATATATATATATATATATATATATATATATATCTATATATATATATATATATATATATATATATATTATACTTTCCTTGTAACAAGTTAAAATAAAAGTTAGAAGTTGTAATTTTTTTAATGTAATCATTGATGATGTTTAAATTGTACAGAAAAAAATAGACGGACAAATTTTAGGTAAATAAACGTTTTAATCTTTGCTTCATTAGCTTTTTAGAGTTTTCTCTAGACCCTCATTAATGGAAGGGAATAATTTAAAGAAATGGCAACTGTCAACAACCTAACTTTTGGTCTATAGTAAATATTAATTGAAAAGTTTTAGATAGAAGTTTTCCTTAATTTATTAAATGAAACAAGATATTTTTTTAAATGGAACAGTAAATTAAAGAAAACCAAAGTTGCAAAACAAACAAGCAAGGAAACAAATAAAAGTGTATTTTAGTTGAAAAAAATATCTATTAAAAGCTTATCTTTGCTTTTCAAAGCTTACTTGAAAAACAAAATGAATAAGCAGTGTAGAAGAACATAAATGCATACAACTTATGAGACGAACAGATGAAGTGTTTGTGGTGGGGACACCGACATGCTGTTAGCGAACTTACTGGATAGATATAAGAAGCAATTGATAAGTAACTTTTTTCGCAAATGCTGTTCATTCTTGAATCAACATGTCTGCATGCTAATATATACATACACACGTAAGCAAGTTTAACTCTCTCTCTCTCTCTCTCTCTCTCTCTCTCGCTGTAAATGAGTTATCCATATTCAAAATACCAAAATAACCTCTTGGTCTATCTGTCTTTCTCCTCTGTATTCGTCTGAATATCTTATTCAAATGAAGGGACTTTAGCGCCTCGCCGGTATAGGTATGACATCATTTCTTTCTCTCGAGCGTCAAACTTAACCTTCTCTCTCTCTCTCTCTCTCTCTCTCTCTCTCTCTCTCTCTCTCTCTCTCTCTCTCTCTCTCTTTCAGACCTTTCGTAAATCAATCTACCTCATTATTAAGCCCCTTTTAAATTAATGCTAATTAAAACAGAGTTTTACTTCAAACTCAACGATGTTAGGGATTTTGCATAATGTCATTGGAGACGGAGATTATGTCGTTTAGTCATTTGCATTGTTAAAGACTGCTAAAGCTGAATATATATATATATATATATATATATATATATATATATATATATATATATATATATATAATATATATATATATATAAACCGAGCTGCAGCTCAAGATATATCTCGTCATAAGGAAAGGCATCGTCTTCAGGAACAAGTATTTTCCCAACGTTTCACGGCTCATTGGCGCATCTTCGAGGCTAGGATTAAATTGTAATTGCGAGCAATAAAGCCAAGCACTGCATAATCCATAAAAATTACGCAATTTTCGATAAAATTCACTTATCTTCAGCTTTTAGAAAATATAGAATAACGCCTTAGAAAAGAAATATTAAATTTATGCACAGAAATGTGTAAGATTATACAAAACTAAAACAGCAAAAGTATACAAAACACTAAAACGTAAAATTATACAAAACACTATAACAGTAAAATTATAGAAAACGCTATAACAGTAAAATTATGGAAAACACTAAAACAGTCAAATTTGATAAAGCTAAAACAGTAAAGCCATTCTGTACCTTCTCCTCGCAAAGGAAGGGTAGTGAGTGACTAAAGAATTTCATAAAAACAAACAACGGTCCTTAGGTGATGAACAACTGAGCAGAAGGAGGATTGCGCATTTAGAGAAGGAAATATCTTGATCATGTGGACTCCAGGATAGATAGGCCGTTTACATTATGTACTTGACCCATGATTGTGAAATTTTTATTATCTAACTTGGAGTGGTTCCTAAAATTTCATTGGTCGGAGCTTGTTAATCTACTACTTGTTCGTCCCGTGATCACATCTAGGGCACGTATATTTATACACAACGTTGGATTTTAGAAGAAAACTTGGGTGGTCTTTCGTTTTGAATACAGATCCAATGCTAATGGATTTTTCGGAACGATATAATGTTCAACGCCGGGAATTATTTTAGAATGAATAATAGTCGAGAACTTTTTCTTGACAAGATCATCATATAACTAAAAAGGAAGCTAGCAAACTTTTTTAAATTTTAGTAATGTAAAAACCGCTGGAACCTCTATGAACCGTGCATCTAGCATTTTCTTAACCAAGCTAAACAATAGTTTTTCTGGGAAGCAGTTATATTTAAGAAATTGGATAGATGTCGTAGTGAAGGACCTTTAGAGGAGAGCTGAGATAGTATTCCGTTAAAATATTTTTCCCTAAAAGCACATGTTTAGAAGCCTATTCATTCCTGGGAACAAGTAGAAGTAATTTTCTTCATTATCAAGTTTCTAAAAGCTGATGGTCACTGAATTCTATCAAATATTGTGTAATTTTTATAAATTATGCAGTGCTTGGCTATAATGCGCGCATTTGCATTTTTATTCTAGCCTATAATATGCGACTATGATTTGTGAAACGTTGGCAAAATAGATATACCTGAGTACGATGCCTGCCTCTCTCTCTCTCTCTCTCTCTCTCTCTCTCTCTCTCTCTCTCTCTATATATATATCTCTCTCTATATATATATATATATATATATATATATATATATATATATATATATATATATAAAATTAGCCAATTAATAATGATTAGAAATATAAGATTATTTCTTTCAGAAGCTTGTATGAATATCTCTCTCTCTCTCTCTCTCTCTCTCTCTCTTCTGATACATATCTGTTGTTCGGTATCTACTCGAAATCACTGTTTTCCTAACAGCCTTTTGCATTACCCATGTAGTTTTCTCGCCAAACAAAATATGTATTCTGATCTAATATTTTAATACATTTATAATACGTGATGTAGTGCATTATTATACTGAAATGCAACTGCAGCGCAATATCGGTATTGATTGGTGGTAGCAATTTGTTAGCAGGGACTATGGCAGTTTAGGTTATTTTTTTATTATTTTATAAATAAGGAAAACTTTATTAACTGTAAAATAAAAGTTTATAGAAGATAAAGACAGAATACAGTAAACCACAAGTTGAAAATTAATCGATTAATCAATGAATAAGCTCGGTTTAAAACAAATGAAATATACAGTGGTTTTAATGAAAGTTTATAGATGCTTTATTTGGGTACTGGTTTGATTTTAATGTTGCTACTCTGTCAATATTTTTTATTTTTGTATCCCTCTCTTTCAGTTTCCTTTTCAAGCATTACGACGGATAAGATTGTCGCTCATGAAATTTTGGAAATTCTGATCAAGAATAATCATATTACCATCTGTGATTATCTGACAGTTTTGTGTTTGTTATCACAAATATCCTCTCAGTGATTGAGAGGATGATCTTTTGCTTTGTTTCCTTTCTTGTCTCGGTTTTGGGCTATATAAGAGCAGCATGTTGCCCTTCCAAGCGGCCTATGGATACAAAAAAATTGGGTTAAGATTTTATGAATCAAATCTGGGAAAAGTGGCAGCGGCTAAAACGGACAATGAGTATATTTCAGTAAAGAACCCACATTTGTGCTGACGTAATATTATTTTCTGCAAACGCTAAGCAGTATGTAATCGTTGTAAGTGATTGTTGAAGAGTGGCTACTCGGAATGAAGAAAGTGTGGATCGATCGTACGTGGTATTCAAAGAAAACTGTGTTCACACCACATATTGTTTCCTTTGAGGAAGTAATTGTATATACGTATGTTTACGAAACTCTGTTTCGCTAGATTGGCTAATCATAACAAAATAGCAATTCCTGTATATAACATGTTTCTAAAATTTCCAAGATAATACTAACTTCTGAAGGGAATTGACTTTCCAAAATCACAAGACTGGATTTTTTGAATTTGGTTAATCATAGAAATAAATAAACAAATCCATTAGGTTTATCTCATAAACTGGTTACATCAAGTACCTAAGGATATACTATCAAAATGAATAAAAATGCGAAGTTATACCGGATATGCTGTATACAATCTGTATTGGAGCTTCAGCGAGTACTCTTGTTTTTTTTTTTTTTTTTTTTTTTTACGGAATTATTTGTACATATTCACGAAACTCGAGAGAGAGAGAGAGAGAGAGAGAGAGAGAGAGAGAGAGAGAGAGAGAGAGAGAGAGAGAGAGAGAGAGAAACGCCCAGGTTCCATAGGAAGTCTAGTCATACGTCAGATATCAGTATTCTAAATGGAAGGTAACTGTGAGAGAGCACAGGTGGCGCAATAAGTCAACCGTTTGAAGTAACCTCAAGACTTTATGTAGATGAGGCCAAGACGGAAATTCTTGGCAGATTCTTTTATTTTCGTATGAGGAGATTGTGCTAGCACATGGAATAGTCTTGAATAATAATAATAATAATAAAAAAAACTCGTCTTATGTCTGAGGAAGTACTCTATTATTTCTAAAATTCAGCAATTCAAAGACAATGGATGGACCATCAAGTAGAATATTAAAAAGATTAAATCGGCGACTGATAAAAACAAACGATTACAGATGGAATACTCAAAGAAGATGGTGTGTGCAGGAGTCAACACTGAAACAATTATAATTAACTTACATACGCAACTGGAGGACACAAAGGCCAAGGTATTGGCTAAGGTCTGCGAATACTGGTTCTGTTGTTCCACATAGCGTGATGTAAGTAAATGCAGCACTATAATAGGTATCTACAGGTCACCGGGCAGAAGGAAATTCATGAACTCTTCGCTCTAATTCCGATACAAGCATTTCTTTCCAAAGGGAAAGTGGGAGAGAGTGAGTGTTCAGAATTCTCAGCTTGATTTTGATTTTCTGTGGGGAAAGGGCATTTAGACCCCCTGTTAGGCTTGGTCACCGTAAGGAAACGGAAGCGATGTAATTCTCAACTTCCGAAAATTCTGTCTTAAAATGAGGCAGGTTACAGGATTTAGGGAATTCGGATTACGTCAGAAAAAATATTATTTATAAGTATGAAGTGTTCACTGGTCGTGTGGCTTTCTAAAACAGTCGACAGTGTCAACTTATTTTATAAATTGGGCTTGTAATAAGAAGATCACAGACTAAGGGTCAATCTGTATGACTAAACATTTGCAGAAGGAATTTCGGACCTTCATAATTTTAAACTACAAGTTTGTCTTTACCTCAGAAAAGAAGCCCATGAATCTCCAGTTTTGTTTTCGGCTGGCCATGTCCATCATGGTTTGTTCACAAGTAGAAAATTGACGACAACTTCTTTGTCATCCAATTTCCACGTTTATAAGTATTGCTCCTCGGAAAGAAGAAGCATCATATTCATTTCGCAACTCTCTAATTAAAATGTGAAATACGTAAATTATGCTACGTTTTCTCTGTTTAAGTCTCTTGAGACTCTTTCTCCTTCTACAACCATGGATTGTTGTTGCTGTAGTTGCTGTAGATAAAGCCAACAGTGTCCTGGCGAAGGTTTTTGCTCGTAGAGCAGCCCATAAAAATCAAACCCTTCGGTTTGTTTCCCTCCTTCATGCTACAGTGAGCCACGCAGTTCTTTTTCTGTGGAAGAAAGTTATGCAAACTCATGACTTTTTTATCTTTTTCATTTAGAATTCATTTATATTTTTCAGTGAGAATTGATGCATTCCATATATATAACAATAGTAATGATAAAGATAATGGTATTAGAAATTATAGCACAAGTAATAAATTTAAAGAGCAACAGTGTGCAGACGATGCACCTGATATGGCTAAAGTCTACCTGATAGAGCTGCTCTGCTGCCTACCAAGTGCGCACGAATGGCATTCCGAAGCATTTTACGAATAACAAAGGCTGGCCAGCCTCTCTTTTAATTAGTATAAAGCCCTGCATACATATGCGATTCCACCTGGCCTTACTCTCAGGCCTGTGAAATCTCACTCACTCATTCGTCTTCATTATACCTTTCTCATCAGCATATGGATTCTCCCCCACGCTGGTATAAATATTAATACCGACCTGGAACGCTCCGCGTTGTTTTGATCGTGAATGGCGCGCATGCGCAGTGAATGAAGCGGGATGCAATGGAGAATCGCTCGAGAGGCTTTTAAGAGATGATATGAATCTGCCATTGAGGATGGACAGATTCCCAAAATGGAAGTTGGATATTGCCTGCTCGCACTAACGGGTATTCAGGTTAATATAGGGATAACTACACACACACACTA
>NC_061105.1:32685634-32688134 GCF_015104395.2 Macrobrachium nipponense
TGATTTTAAGCATTGCTTGCTCACAAATTTAGGACTTAGCTGGGTATCTTAATTAGTAGGCTAATTTTTTTTTATCACACAAGATTTAATTTGTTTACGGAATATTTTTGTTGAGAGACAAATTTGAACAAAAACTGCTCGAATAAAAACTCCCTTGGGGGGAAAACCTCCCAAGGTCTTTTGTGCACATATGACATTTTAAAAAGATTATTGTTTATTTGCATTTTATGAACACATGTGTGGTATAAAGTATTAGCTTAGTTAATTGATAAGAATGCAATGAGAAGTAAATTATGTAAGGATTGTACTGTGGTGTACTTAAACACTGTCTTGCATGGCAATTTTTAATTTAATTTAGTGGGAAATGTTGTTGAACAGTTAATAATATGACTACCTATGTATGGCGTACATACACATATGCGAAGAATGTATTCTTTCTCAAACAAGATGAAAAAGAGAATGCATATATAAGAACCAACAAATTGATAATGGTGAAATAACTAGCAAATAATGATTTAAAAACAAAAACAACAATATTAATCTGAAAAATTAAGGCCTCAGGGCTGGTCGGCAATTCTGTTTCTGTTCTAATCATTAGATGTAAAAAAGAGAGAGAAAAAAAGAAAAAACTTATTTTTCTACCATAGGTTGGAAGTCCCCCCCCCCCCCCCCCCCCAATAAGGAGACATATAATTGCTAAGTTGGTTAAAAACTCACAGAGATTAAACCCCTTTGTGTCAAAGAGAAATTATTTTTTAGTCCATCCATCGCCACAAATAATTATATGCTTTGTCAGGATAGTTTCTTATACTTTGCATTTTGCTTGTGTTTTTTATGTCCAAAAAGGAATACGGTTCACTGTACACTGGAAACCTTCATATATTATAATGCATGTAGTATTTCTTGCTTTACCTTAAAAACTGTAGGAAAGAAGAAAAAGCGCAGAATAATTATAGATAGATATACCGAAACTCAAATATTTATACTCAGAAATAAAAATGAAAGTTCTAACTCTGAACTAAAAGTGATCAATTTAAAAAACCTGCTCACGTACCAACGATTACTTTCGCAACGAAAAAGAACGGAAAAGGCGCCTGCATATTTTTCTCTTCGGAGGTCCCGCCCAGGAAAAAAAAACAGCCACGGTTAAAATAAAAGGCACAGAGAGAGAGAGAGAGAGAGAGAGAGAGAGAGGAGAGAGAGAGAGAGGCGTGTTATCGTAAAGGGTGGAGATCACCTTCATAAATAAAGGCGGAACGCCACGGGACACAGAGCCTCCCCCGGGGGTACGTCACAAAGTGGCTTAAATCCGCCCTATCATTACCCCCGCGACCTGGCCGTTTGTCCTGGGCGGGAAAAGGGACCAGCGGAGTCCTTTGTGACCTGGTGTGACCTGGGACGCCCTAAATGACAGGGCAGGGAAACAGAAGTGATACTTTGTACCCAGCGCTTAGGGTATGTAGGAAATTGTCTTACCCTTGGCAGTTCGGTTATAAATTACAAATTTTTTGCTCGTTTCAGAATTATTTGGAGCGTTTTCAAATTGTTATTTTATTGTTATCATCATAGATTAACGGTTGTACGTCTTCAAAATTTACATACATTACGGTCTTGAGTGCTTGCACGCCGAAACTCTAGCAAATATCCTTGCATAAAGTAGATAATTTGCATGTACTCTTCGCTGGGTACTTGACCTCTTTAACATCTTGACTTCAACGAAAATTTCTTTGGTGCAACTATCATTAAAATTTGCTTGTTTAGCATCTCAAACTAGGATTCGAATCCTGCTAGTAAAGATGTAAGTTTCGGTTATTTACCGCTCGGATGTCCAAAAGAAGTGAGAGGATTTTGGAAGAGGTCATTGTGGTAAAATATGTATTGGGAATCCATCGCTCGAATTGCGATGTCTTGAATAGTCATAGAGCTACAGGAAGGAGTAAAACTAAGTTGACCTATAAGGCTTACGTGTTGTCACACCTCCGAAGGATCACGTGATACAAAACCCATACTGATTTTTTGCATCACTTCACCGTAAGGAGGTCAGTTTCTTGTTTTATACCTTACTCCAGCTCTGTGAATATATATATATGTATGTATATAAGTCATATCACATTACCGTGATTCATATACATACATCGAGCTGCAATGTCCTTTAATATCTAATTCGCTCTACCTCGGAATTAATATATTTTCATATATGCTTAACCGAAGGGGAATTTTTTTTTTTCACGATAATAGATTTGCCTGTACCTAGCGCGAACGCAGGAGACATTCAAATCCAGGCACGTCAGTGAAGCTCTACCACCCCACCACCGCGAGTGGTGGGGTGGTAGAGCTTTGACGTGCCTGGATTTGAATGTCTCCTGCGTTCGCGCCCAGGTACAGGCAAATCTATTATCGTGAAAAAAAAAAAATTCCCTTCGGTTAAGCATATATGAAAATATATTAATTCCGAGGTAGAGCGAATTAGATATTAAAGGACATTGTAGCTCGATGTATG
>NC_061105.1:32698134-32715634 GCF_015104395.2 Macrobrachium nipponense
GGGATTGAGGAGAATAGTCTGGAATCAGAACATGCGTTTTAATAATGCTTTGTCTGATCTAGTTTGAAAAAGAGAAGTAGAACGTGTTTGTGTGTGTGTGTGTGTGAGAGAGAGAGAGAGAGAGGAGGTGCAAAGCATGCAAGTTTTCAAAAGACAAACCCTGAACCTTTTATAGTGCCAAAGATACACGGATGGAATAGCAGGCAAAAGGAGAGCTGCACGAATAAAAAGTAGAAAGAAAGACTGTAAAAAGGGCGAAATAGCCGACGAGAGGGGAATGACCTACGGACAAAGAAAAGCTGAAAAAGAGACATTGAAAACAACAGAAATACCTGAGATATATAAGAGCCAGTGCGCTAAAACAAAAAAGGCAAGGATACTCTGAAAAAAAGAGAGCAAAAAGGAGAGAGAGAGAGAGAGAGAGAGAGAGAGAGAGAGAGAGGCTTCAATTTCCTTTCACGATTTCTGTGTTCCCTTTGTGATTCCCACCGAATATGCGAATCCGCGTCCCGAAGTTTCTCCCGAGATGTGGAGAGCGACTTTTATCCTCCTTAGCATCTGCCGGAGTAATACGCTTCTTCCTGTACGAGAGGAGGAACAGGAAAATAACAAAGTTCCAGCCTCGAGATTTATTCGCCGAAGAATTATTTGACCAAATTCCTGGAAAGATTTCCGTGAGTTTTACACTGAGTGTAAAAGTGATGTACACACACACACACACACATATATTATGTATATATCATATATCTATATATATTAATATATATATATAATATATATATATATATATATAATATATATACATTCGCAAAACATTAAGCTACAAATGGCGTTTTGATATCAACTTCGCTCTTCCTCGGAAAGGGAATTATTATCTTTCAAGTGTTTCGTCGTATTGGCCCAATGGTAGAGAACTAGGCACTGAAGTAGTAGGGATCGTTGTCGTTGGATCGAAGGTGACGAACCCTTAAGCATTATAATTCCTCTTAGGAGGTATGTTTCAGAGGTAGAGCGAATTGAATCGTAGCTTCATGTGTTTTGGATGAAAAAAATATCTCGGTGAAGTGATAAAAATTTATATATATATATATATATATATATATATCATTATATATATATATATATATATACACACACATATATATATATATATTATATATATATATATATATATATATATATATTCTAATAAAAGGAGCCCATAAAAACACCAAAATGTAGAGAGAAAAGTACTATATTTCAGAGACTGCTGTCTCTCTCTTCAGGTATATGAAGAGAGAGACAGCAAGTCTTTGAGATATAGTACTTTTCTCTCTACATTTTGGTGTTTTTTATGGGCTCCTTTTATTAGATGGAAATTCTGTTGTTACAGAACATTTTTACCAGTCATATATATATATATATATATATATATATATATATATATAATATATATATATTGTTATGAACTCTTTAGAGATGGTAATGAGTTCAGAGGTTCTTTAATCCACTTCTAAAGTCCTTACCACTATGGTAATGAGTAGGACTCATAACCAGAGCATCAACAATCCAAAGTATTTCCTCAAAGAGAAGGATACAGAGACTAAAACATACTTAATTATTATTACAACAAAAAGGTCTTATCATTACAAAGAAATCCCTTGAAAGCTGTACTTTAGGGAAGAAAGAGCAAAACAAAAACTCACAATTACAAAAAAAAAAAACAAAAAAATCCAAAAAATACATTCGCCTAGCTAACTATCATACTAAAGTAAAAGAAAAAGTTACTAGGGGGAGATAGAAAACACAGATGCACTGGTCGTACGAAAGTAAGAGACAAAGTAAGAAAAATAGCCTTAAACCTAATCAAAACCACACATTCGAATAAGCGTACATTAGGACTATGAAACATAATTATCTTGTAGTCAAGAAAAATTAACTATCACTCCCACTATTCCAGTGCTTTCATAGTAAAATCGTCTCTTTTGGAATATTCTAGCGCGAAAGTCTCGTCTTCAAACGGTTAAACTCCCAATTGTGTCACTAAGGATGAAACCACCCAACCTTCAAGGTCGTTCATAAGAGAGAAGTAGTTTTATAGTAAATACAACACCAGGGTTCTGGGATCTTACCCTCTTCTTCGACCCTGGGAGGCCTTTTTCTTTACGAACCTCCAGAGGTTCAGCTAAACTGAGGGCAAGGGCCAAATGACGGGCGAGGTTCGCCTCCAAAAGTACATTCAAGGCAAGTTAGGGTAGGGCATCACAACCCCGAAGTATGACGGTTTCTTGTAAAAGGCAGAGCGTCACACGATTTCTTTACACAGACCGCAGAAGACGTCTACCAAAAGTTTACTGTTCGTAGGGGGATGAAAAAGGAAAACACCTTCCAAGATGGCCAAATAGGCTTCACAAAGTCGTAGGATGTTCGTTCAGAAACATCAGGAGTAATTTACCAACAAGCCCCGTCAGGAAAAAATATAGGAAGGCTGGTAACCTCCTTCTACAGGGAAGCCGTTAACTAATCTTTCATCCACTCCGCAAGGTTCCCCTCATATTCAGGAAGCGGAGATTGAAAACAAAAACGGCGGTCACAAAACAAGTTCGAAAACCACGTCAAACCATGAAAAGAAAAAACATTTACAAGGGTTTAATTAACCAATTTTAAAACTATTAAACTACCCTTAGAGGGGGGGAGGTTTTTAAAAACCCCAAGTCCAAACCTTTCAAAACGACCATATATAAATAAATAAACTGAACAAAAAAACAAAACAGAAATTTACTTTAGATGTGTGAAGTCAAAAAGCAATAACTTCAATTATAAAAAAATTTATTCAAATATATTAATTAACATTACACCTCCCCAACCAAAAAGGGAAAAAAAAAAAAATTAATCTAAAAGGAATTTTTTTTTTGTTTTTTTCTAAATTTCAAAAACTAAATTAAAACTTACCTTTAAGATTACTTTAACTTTTTAACAAAGCAAGAAACAAATTAAGTGTAACTCCTTGAAAAAAAAAATAATGGTTTTGTTTATTACCGGAAATATTCATTCTGTTGTTAAAGGACCTAGACAAAACGTCGGGAAACTATATTGTCTCTACCTGGTATATGCCGTATCTCGAGATCATTACTCTTGGAGAGGTCAAACTCCACCTAAGGAATTCGCAATTTATTTTATGTTTTGAAACGTTGGATAAAGACTAAGGGGTTGTGGCGTCTGTATAAACTATTGAATAGGATGAGTTTAGGAATTAACTTAAATTAAACATTAAAATGGGCCAATGGCCTTTATCAGACACAATGCCTCTTTTTTCTTATTCGATAGAAATTTTATTTTCTTTCTGTTGGCGACAATTTTCTTGGGAGAAGTAAGCGACGGGGGCGTTAGTTAGTGGTTTTTGCGTCATCCTCTTGCAACAGAACAGCACCAAGTCCCCAAATCGCTGGCCATCGGTTACCTTAACCTGAAAGGCAACTTTGAAATTTGGGGATCGCAACAAAGGGGGAGGTAAACTAATTTAAGGTAGCTTTCAGTTTTTTCGAAAGCCTACTGGACATTCAGGGAGACCAAAATAAATTTGACACCTTTCTTTTTAACAAATTTGGAGTGAGCGGGTTGGCGTCATGTCAAAAAAGAAAAAATTGTAAATGAAAATCGGCGATAGTAGGCCGGAACCATTACCAAGGAAACCCGCCTAACGCCCTTTTTCATTTAAGAGGTGCCGGAAAGGAAAAATCTGCCAACTGCCATCCACATTAGCCTTTCTTGGGGGCGACCTTTAACCCAGGCCCACCAACCTCATGGACCGAAGGATAAATTACCTTTGGCTTAGAGCGAAATCACTCCTTTTAAGACTTTACCACCTAGGCCAGCCTTCCGCAAACACCTGAAACAAAGCTACTCAATCTTTTAAGATGGAGTCTTTCCAAATCATCCACTATAAATGATAAGGTCATCTATATAGAACAAACACAACCTTCTTTTCCAAATTTTGGGGGTTATGTAATTCATCCAGCCTCTTGGAATTGTGGCAGCCGACATTTCTTCATTCCGGAATGGCATCACCTTGCATTTCGAAAAGGCCGTCACCATGTCACAAAGGCCGAAAATCTGTCTCGCCTCGGGGGGAAAGGACCCACCATGCCAATAGCCTTTCAAAAGATTCCAATTTTGTCAAAAAAACTTTGCAGGACCCAACACGATCAATAACAGTCTTCCACCCTTGGGTAGAGGGAAAGGAGTCAGTCGTAGTTACTGCATTCACCTTTCGGGTAAAATCGAAGCAACAGCACGGTTTTTGTCCGCCTTCCTTCCTTAACTAGGCAACCAAGAGGTGAACATCCACGGACTAACTGCTAGGTTCAATTAAATCATTGTCTAGCAATGTAATCGGCCACTTTCCTCTTTGTCACTATGTCTCTCTTTATTGGGCGTTTAAGTCGGTAGGGCGGACACGGTGCTTTAAATTGGGTTTTTGCATCCCCCAACATCCACATCATGTCTCGAGGACCAGTGGTTTCTACTGGAGTGTCCATGAAAAATTATCCTCTATTATTCATTGATCAGGTTAATTAATATGATACAGAACCTTGCCTGGGATCCAAGGGTGCCTGAATTTGAATTTTGCAGATTAGTTTAAAATTTCCAGAATTTGCTTACCTCAAATGCATCGGGTGTAACAGATAATTTTATTACTAACTACAGACTCTTACTGTAGTTACCTCTGTGTTCTACTTCTACATTGACTTAAAGTGGAACGGGGTCCACGTCTGCATCTTCAGCTAATTTTCTACATCTTCTACTTTATTATAAGGTTTTGAGCATATTAATATGACATACTCTAGATTTTCTTCCTTTTACCTGGGGGTCTCTATCAAATAATTCACGTCATTATATTTCTTTCAGAAACCTTCCAGGGCCGCCCTGAAAACTGTGCCCTCAAAGGATTTCCTGGGAAGGGCCAACAAAACTTATAACACTATTCCTCCAGGTTTAAAACACCCTTTTTTTGAAAGTCCCAACATCGTATCTGTTTTTCAATCACCTCCTGGCTTTCTGGCTAAATTTCTTCTTTTAAGCAAACCCCTCCCATGCCTCTCTTAGTTTTTCTTCCTCCTGAAGCCCTGACAAATAATCAAGAATGTTGACCTCGGGAGTCTCCCCCTCCAGAAAGATGCTCACGTACAAACCTTCCCAAAGGCCCGTGCACACAATTGCCCAAAAAACAAGCTCGAAAGGAAGGGAGTATCCCAAAGCTTCATTTGGAACGGAACGAATAGCGAAATAAGGCATTAAGGGACTTCCCATATTCCCACTCGGCCTTCCTGACTCCATACAAAAACTTTTTACAAAACAGAGTTCAGGGTTGCCTGGTGAAACCTTTCCACCTGGCCCTTGACTCTCAGGGTGATACGGAAGAAGACGGTTAATGTGCTTGTATCCCTTAATTCAGACATTTTATTCTTGAAAATATTTTGCTGGGCCGTGAAAATTAGTAGCCACAGTCAAGAATTGTTGCAAAAGTGCGAGGTATGCCAAACTTAGTTAAAGAAGCTAATCAAATTATCCAACAATTCTTTTCACTCCGAATCGTTCCTCAAGGGGACAGCCAACTCCGGGAAGCGAGTTCATCCATATCCACAATTGTTTCAACAAATTACTCATTTGCCCCCGCCGCGGGTCCGCGGGAGGCGGGAGAGGACCCAACAACGTCGATTCACCACCCTCTAAACTAAAAGGCTCTCCAAAACTGAAGGGTCTAGGGCCGGAAATAAGTGGGGCTTTTCTTAGGTATTCTTCTGGTTAGGCAGTTCCCCCACCAACCTGACCAAACCCTGCAAGGACGGCAGCCATTAAGTTAGGCTTTACATCTCGGCGCATTCGGGGCCAATTAAAAAATTACCGTTGACAACCTTCTTTGAAACGTTTTTTCTGACCCTCGAAATGCCCAGCAAAGATTGTTTTCGTGAGCCAATGATCCAAAATTTTGTTATTCCTATAATTTCTCAGGAAACTAACCAACTGACCGGGAAACCTCTACCTGATCAGCAGGCGCTGCGCATTCAGCTTGACCTACTAACCCATTGTAGAGTAAAACCTTCTTCTTTCTTTACAGAAAATTACTGGCTTACGATAAATCATTACTATTTCACTTACTAATAAATTAAATTCCATGAAATTTCAACAGTTTTGGGCTTTTCCTAAAAGCCTTGGAATTCCCACCACTCTACGTCTTCGAAAACGTTAAGCTGTACGTATTTGCTCACCAAAGTCATTTTCTTAAAGTCATTCAATCACATCCAAATCCAAAATCAACCTCGGCCAGGTCAACCTCTTTTTTGCCTTTGACCATCGTTATTTACCGAGATAGGTTTGTAAAATATCACTCATAGGGACAAGTGGTCGTTCCCCTCCCTCTACTCCGACCCACAGAAACAGAATTTGGAAGCTTACAAGATTCATCAGTAATGGGCCGGAACCAAATCATTAGCAAAAATTTAAAATCTATTCTTAGGAATTGGCAAAACTTATCAAACAACCCGCCAATTTTACTTCACCTTGGAAAAAATAATTCAGTATTTAGAAAAATAAAAGGGTTTCTAGTGGGTATGAAATCCACTGCTATTTCGGGAAAAACCAACCCCAATACTACAATACTCATCAATTTCTTATAAAACATTATCCATCCCGGGCGGACAGGACCCCTCGTAAAATTAATGATCTGAGCCAAGCCCCAGTATCTCTCAATACGTTTAATTTTGTCCCAATCTTTTTTGTGTAGGTTTCATCCGTGGAAAATAAATCCCGTACCGTTATGTACTTACGGAAATCTAAGTTCCATCTAGATTTCGTCCTCCCTGGGCGGTTTTATCTTGCCTTGTTACAACGCGGGGGGGTGACAGGCGTTTCGGGTTTTTCTTTTCGAAATATTTCTTTCTCCGAGGGAAGCATTGCAGACTCCACCTATTGACCCCTCCTACTTGGCACCAAAAACAAACTATTCCTGATTCTATAGCCTTTTAGTGTTACCTTTACGGTTCCTACTAGTATTGACATAACTACGAGGAAACTAACACTATTTGTACACTACTAGTTTTTATTATTCAATTAATTACTTATTATTCTTATTTACCTCGTATTCCTGTCAAAATTCCGGGTTTGATAAGACTCCTGTTGTCTGTTCTGGCGTTTATTTCCTTCTCCAAACCTTACCATTGAAAAAATTTCCTATTGCTTTATAGATACTTCCCTTGGTTTAACTTTTCCTCGTTTGTTGGGTGAGAAGGAGTACTCGGTCCTGGACGCAATAGCACGATCCCTCCTGCTAATGAGTTCCAGTTTTAATTTCAATACCAAATGTTATTTTTTTAACCCTCCCTAGTCAACAGTCCTTTTTAAATTCTTTCTATCAAAATCAAATTCCTTTCAAATTTTTTAGAAAAAATTGTTCAAATATCCTTAGACTTACAACCAAGTCCTCACAAAAAACTTGGTTCCGTTCTGCCTCGCAAAATTCTTACAAATTGTCATTCCCTGGCCTTTCTTTCTTGAAATTGCGAAAAGTTTTCTGCCTATTAAGCTTGCAGGAACTAAATCATAGGCCTTTGAGAATTATGGCTTTTCATTGTGTCTAGTAATCGGTTGCAAAGATTCTTCAGTTACAGTGTATTATATACCCACGCTGAGCCTTCCCTTTTCAAAACGAAACATTGTATCATAGTGGTCCACATATTCTTTCGGCCAAAACCAACCTTTTAGCTCATACCTCTCAAAAGAAGTGTGAAAAAATTCTGGGCCGGATAATCTTCCTCATTGAACAAAGGGTACTAACTTTGTTAACGCTGACATTACATTTAAAATTACCACAGAGCCCCACTACTATTACTATTATTCTCCACTATTTAATTTGTTACCCCTGATTCTACCGCAAAGTATAATCTCGTGTTCCCTTTTTCTTTTAGCTTTTTTTCTTCTGCTTGAAAACTGCATAGATTTTAACTCCAACTCTTTTAATTTTACCGCTTCCTCCCCTCAAAATACTTGCGTTCCAACCTCATTACCATGCATGGAATGTTTAGCTTTCATCTAGTTCCCGGGTTTCCATCTGTTAGTAACGGTTGCCCTGGTCTTGATTTTTGGTTCATAGGCGAGGGACACTCACCGTTCCCTTGGATGCTCGTTTAGCAGCGTTTCAGCACTTTCTTTGCGTAACTTGCCCTTTACGGGAATTTCTGCTTGGCAGGTTACCAAACGCAAAAAAAAAACTGAGAACAAAAAACCACAACTCCCCTCACGTTTCAAAATCAAAAATATTTTCTTCCCAATCCAGGATTACTGAAAAATTCGGCCGCCGCAGCCTCCTTCAAACTTGAAAACTCGAAATAAGGCATATTCTAAGTTTAAATGGGGAAAGAGACGGAGTGAGGGAAGAAAATAAAAACTCCTATCACGTAAAAAGCCTATTCAAGCAAACCTATCCTTTTCCCACCTTTCTGTGCCACTCCCTCCTCGAGAAAACCCATCCGAATGTCAATGTCTGGGTAGTAGATTCCTGTTAAACGGTTCGCCAATTATGTTATGAACTTCTTAGAGGATGGTAAATGAGTTCAGAGGTTTCTTTTAAATCCCACTTCTTAAAGTCCATTACCTCCCTATGGTAATGAGTAGGGAACTCATAAACCAGGAGCATCAACAATCCAAAAGATTCCTTTCCTTCCAAAAGAGAAGGATACAGAGACTAAACAATATACTTAATTATTTATTACAAACAAAAAGGTCTTATCATTACAAAGAAAATCCCTGAAAGCTTGTACTTTAGGGAAGAAAGAGCAAAACAAAACTTCACAATTACAAAAAAAAATCCCAAAAAAATTACATTCGCCCTAGCTAACTATCATACTTAAAGTAAAAGAAAAAGTTACTAGGGAGAGATTAGAAAACCACAGTTGCACTGGTCCGTTACGAAAGTAAGAGACAAAGTAAGAAAAAATAGCCCTTAAAACCTAATCAAACCAACCACATTGCGAAAATAAGCGTAAACATTTAGGACTATGAAACATAAAATTATTTCTTGTTAGTTCAAGAAAAAATTAAACTATTCACTCCACTGATTCCAGTGCTTTCATAGTAAAATCGTCTCTTTAATTTATTAGCGCGGAAAGTCTCGTCTTCAAACGGTTAACTCCAATTTCTGTGTCACTAAGGCGATGAAAACACCCAACTCAGGTTCGTCTATTAAGAGAGAATATTTATAGTAAAATTACAACACACAGGGGTCTGGGATCTTACCCCTTCTTCTTCGACCCTGGGAGGCCTCTTTACGACTCCAGAGGTTCAGCTAACTGAGGGCAAGGGCCAAATGACGGGCGAAGGTTCGCCTCCAAAAGTACAATTCAAGCAAGTTAGGGCATCCACAACCCGAAGTATACGTCTTGTAAAGGAAGAGGCGGTCACACGAAGTTTCTAATTACACAGAACCCGTCAGGAGACGTTCTACCCAAAAGTACCTGTTGCTGTAGGGGGCGGAATGAAAAAGGAACACCTCCTAAGATGGCCAATAGCTTCACAAAAGTTCGAGGATTGTCTTCAGAACATCAGAGTTAATTTAACCTCAAGCCGTCAGGAAAAAGAAAAAATATAGGAGCTGGGTAAAACTCTCTACAGGGAGCCGCTTAACTTAACTCTTCATCACTCCGCAAGTTCCCATATCAGAAGCGAGATGATAAAACAAAACGGGTCACAAACAGTCGAAACCGTCAACCATGAAAAGAAAACATTTACAAGGGTTAATTACCAATTAAAACTATAACTACCCTTAGAGGGGGGGAGGTAAAAACCCCAAGTCCAACCTTCAAACGACATATATAAATAAACTGGACAAAAACAAACAGAAATTTACTTTAGATGTGTGAAGTCAAAAGCATAACTTCAATATAAAAATTTATAAATCAAATATATTAATTCACATTACAATATATATATATATATATATATATATATATATATATATATATATATATATATATATATATATTCTTATATAATATATATGGTAGAAGCCACGAAGGAAAGTGAAACAATGGAGTAGCTCAGCAAGATCTTTCGACTCACTGTCCTTTACTTAGCAGTCGAAAGATCTCGTAGTTACTCCATTGGTTTCACATTCCATCGTGGTTTCTACCTTTATTCCTTATACATTCATCACGTTCCAAACTTTCGCGATTCAGTTATACATATATATACTATATATACATATTATATATGTGTATATATATACATATATGGGGATACAATCCACAATGAACTAAAATCCTCTTGTAGTTTAAAATATATATTTCTTGTACAGGATTAAAGCTTTAATCCTGTACAAGAAATTGTATCCCCATTTACTTAGAGGTACGACATAGTACCTGGCTTCTGCATATATATATATATATAATATATATATATATATATATATATATATATATATATATATATATCATGCATACATACTTACATATATACATACATACATACACACACACACACATATCAGCATGAGACCAATGGATAATCCCAAAGAGACAAAAGACCTGTGCCATGCTCCCGAAAATGCTGCTTTACCTCTGATACCGGTTACATGGCGATGATTAGACTGGCCAAGGTTGGCTGAAACATGAACTTTGCAGGCTCATTTTGATATAATAGTTGAAAACCGAACTTCCTCTCGCTCTCTTGGTTATGCTGAATGAAACATAAATGAAGGGTTTATCTCCCTCTGCGGTGAGATTCGAACCCGAGCATGCTAGTAAAAGTGAGGTTATGGCTTACCCCACTACCTACTTACTTTACAATGAGCGTTCATGGCGTTACAATGAAACTTTCATGTATGCAGAAGTGTCAACTAAAGAAAAGATTAATTTGTAACTTTTTTATTTAGAGTCACTCAAATTCTTCAGTGGATCGAAACCCTTTTAAGTAAAATATTTTTGTATAATTCACATTTATGAGGATAAAATAAGACTCTTCTCCTAAATATATATCTTGATATATTGTTAAAAATACTCTCGAGCTTTGCCAAGACATCTGTCTTCCGCGTAAAGCCTTATTATTTTAAATGAATTATTGTTAAGAGTACATCAGTATTTATCTTCATCTTTATGGAACGGTATTGTTCTCCTTAGTCTTCATTCATATTCACTTAATCATGTTTATGACAGGCTTGCTAACGCTCTGTTTATTTAATTCATGAAAATATTAATGCGTATCCCCAAGGTATCTTCAACGACAAGGTAAAGGAGTTTCCATGAGGGATTCCTGGAATAGATAGACCTTCTCTAATAAGGGGATCCTGAATAAAACGTCCCTTTTTTTTTTTTTTTCCAAGATGCCGACTGGGAGAGAGAGCTGGCTATTCAGAGCAAAT
Organism: Macrobrachium nipponense; assembly: GCF_015104395.2. Taxonomy (NCBI): domain Eukaryota; kingdom Metazoa; phylum Arthropoda; class Malacostraca; order Decapoda; family Palaemonidae; genus Macrobrachium; species Macrobrachium nipponense. Next base: position 32,709,524 of record NC_061105.1, read on the forward strand.
GTGGAGCCGTTCAGATGCAAAGGCTCACACGCAAGGGTTTGGAAATGTTGAGTACGGAAATAGAATTAAAATAGTCTATCAGTTCCTGGTTTTAAGAGAAATTTGAAGCGCTTTGGAAAACGGAAAAACTTCTTTCTTACGGAGCTCTTAAGCTCAAAATCACAATAGAAGCTACCATCAGTCTCTCATTTTCTGGTGCTTGTTTATATGGCCAACGGCAAAAAGAGGTATTGAACCATATACTTAAATATGATCGTTTACACGATTTTTGCCCTTTATATTGTGAATATTATGTATGCTCAATTCGCTGCTATTTTATTATCCATATGGTTTTTGTTGATGCTTGACCATCACCAAAATCACATGATATCATGGTTCAATTACACCAAAATCACATGATATCATGGTTCAACTACAAGAACGCTTCTGCGGCAGTCAAAATCTTCTCCCTGGCTCCTACTCTAACTTTTTTCTCATGTCGCATTTTATTTCACATTAATCCCAAAACAAAGATAGACTTGAAGAGCGCCTCGTTAAGCAGCATTTTTTAATGCACAAACCGTTGTAGGGTAAGGGATATTGCATGGAAAGGAAAACAGAGAGAGGGAAGGAGTACCAAAGCTTCAGCGTTTCACGTGTTGTACGTGTCAGTAAAAAAGAAAGAGAGAAACAATCCATGAAAGAAAGTAAAAAAGAAATATTTCTTGAAAGAAAGAAAGACAAATAATTCCTTTTTCAAATGTAGGTTGAATTTTAAAGCAATCGTTGTTCACAACTTCAAAGACGCTTGCTGTGCTGGGAAAGAATCAGAAACTTTCTCTTACGATCTGTAATGGGTTCTTTTTGATAAAAGTATTCTCTCTCTCTCTCTCTCTCTCCTCTCTCTCTCTCTCTCTCTCTCTCTCTCTCTCTCTCTCTCTCTGACCAATCCCTTACTTATAAATATATATTCTTTCGTTAAAAATAAGAGCAAATATGTCATTTACCTTTCTGTTTATCTGTGGATATTCCACATGAATTATTTTTTTAAAATACCCACTGCAAGAAAGAAAAGAAAAGGAACTCCTTCTACACCACTGCCATTTACTTTCCAGTAGTTGACTTTCTCGAGAAAGAAAGCTTCAGAAGAACTCTCGGGCGTCTTTCTCTTGTTTTTCCACTCTGCCATTGCTTTCTTAAATCTTCCTTGATCTTTTAGTTTTGATTTCATACTCCTTTTGTTTCCGGTTACAGGTATCGCGTGTTTCCTTTCTTTGTCGGTTTCTCTCTAACTTTTCTCTCCTTGGTGATATTCTAACTTTCCACTACTGTATTTCATTGTGTGAACGACTTGTAAATTTTATTTCTTGTCCAAGTATACTTGTCTTTGGCGTACCGTTTCTTATATCTGATTTTATTATTATTATTATTATTATTATTATTATTATTATTATTATTATTATTATTATTATTATTATATAATGCTAATTACTAATGCATTTTTACATCACATACACCTAAGGCAGAGCAAAGATTTGTTTAAACGTTTCATTAAATTCCTTTATTCTCTATATAATAACTCAGACTATTTCAAGATTAGTGTTATATCCGAAAATACTAATGAGCTCTTAACGCGTGCAGCCTTCATGGTACACGAAAGATAGAATGTATCCATTCTTTGGGGTAGTGTTATCTTGCCATGTACTTTTACGTACATGGCTGTCATTCTTAAAAAAAAAAAAAAAAAAAAAAAACCTATGGATAATAAAGTTGTCTATTTCATTGCGTCGCCCTGTTAAGCTTGAGTAATTGCCCGTTCCCTTTTTCTTCAGCATAAACGATCAGGTGTCAGTCCAACTCAGAACGAATCTTGAGAATGGGTTCTCTTAGTTCTAGACCGTCAATACGTACCTGCACCCCGTAGGGGGGTAGGGCAGTCAGTGCACCTCATGCGGTGCACTGTAGGCATTACTTAAGGTTCTTTGCAGCATGCCTTCGACCCCTAGCTGCAATCCCTTTCGTTCCTTTTACTGTACTTCCTTTCATATCCTCTTTCTTCCATCTTACTTTCCACCTTCTCCTAACAATTGACTGTCAGTTGCTATTTCAGCGCTGAATGGCCTCATATGTCCCAGTGCTTGGCCTTTGGCCCAAATTCCATATTCAATTCAATTCTATAACACACAGAAATATAATATATCTATACATATTTTTTATATAAACGTATATATGTATATATATCTGTGTTCGTATAATATGCAACACTTACCAGTCATAATTATCTATGGGTGGAAGTTATCCTTAAGTAAATTCGGTGTTAAATGATGTTTATAGCTTAATATTTGTGATACAAAGACGTCATGCATATATATACAAACACACACACACATATATATATATATATATATATATATATATATATATTATATATATCGGGCTACAATGTCCTTTAATATCTACCTCGGAATTAATTTATTTTCATATATGCTTATATATATATATATATATATATATATATATATATATATATTCTTAAATATACGTATGTATATACATGTATCTATATGCATGTGTATATACAAATTATGTATGCATGTGCATAGATGTTTATTTGTACATACACTCACACTTGCTTAGTATATATATATGTGTGTGTGTATATTATAATGAATATGTAATGTAATCATCATATTACAGTTAGACATGAGGTGGTGGGAAAGAATTAGTTTGTAACTTATATTACGCATGCACACACACACAACACACACACACAAGCCAACACATACTTAATATACATATCTATATATATATTATATATATATATATATATCATAACCATTGGCTAGAGCATGTATGCATCATAAACAAATAGATACTCATAGGCACATATTCTTCTTTAGATAAACGCTTATCTGGTCTGGAGACAATCGATTATAGCGTCACAATTCTATTGGGGGGGGGGGGGTGGGGGGGGGGGGGGGGGATCTCTCCACATTCTACTTACTCTTGGAGACTACATGGCCTGTCCATAGAAGACAAATGGCTCGTCTAATTTCGTGTCGAGATAAATAGTTTCTTGGTAGGCCAGAGAGAGAGAGAGAGAAGAGAGAGAGATTATCATTTAAAAGGGTAAGTAAAAAAAATATAGTTAACGGCATCATGTGCTACAGCCCGTAACAGTCGATCGGGATTGACATTGATAAAGATTTTAGGTGTTCTGATCATCATAGATGCAACGCTAATCAATTAATTCTGAAAAAACCAAAGTGTGAAGTTGGTTATAAAACTGAAATTGCGTGTAGGATAGTATAGCAAATGAAATAATGGTTATGTTGTTTACATAGCAGCTACGGTAAAGAAACTAGGGAAGTAATAGAATGAACAGATATATACATTCTTACAGACATATATCCATTCCGACTTTATAAATTTGGTATTTATGAGAAAGCTTATATGGACGTTATGATATCTGGTATATGATAAAGCGAAAAAAAATAAGCATTCTAAATCTGATGGATCTTGTTCCGGAAAAGGAGTTATTGCTATTCCCTTCGTCTTTTTATGCGGAGGCTTTAATATTTATAAAACCAATTTGATCTTCTGTAATAAAAGCATCACTAGCACTGCAGTAGCATACAAATTTTATTGGCTCCGTATGAATATGAATATGTAATATATATCTGTATATATATATGCATATATATTATATATATACATATATATACAGGTAAAATACACATAAACATAGATATGAAATATATCGTAGAAGTAACAAAACTAAGAATTTGAATTGCACGAAAACAGTAAAAGAATTACTAGTTATAAATACTTTCAGCTTAATATAAAGAACCATAGCTCAAATGTCACATTAATGGTATTAGGCTGTTGAAACGGTTTAACAAACCTGAAAAAGACGTTCTAAAAGTTTCCAGTAGGCATTCGAAAAGAATTCACAATTTTACAACAAAGTAAACTTCCTGCTACCAGTAATAGCGTAGCATTTCTCCTTTTCTTATCTCTAGAATCAATTTCAGAGAGAGAGAGGGGAGAGAGAAAGAGATGATATTCGTACGTGTCTAGTCTTAATTGATTTTATTAATAATAATATAAATATAAGAAAGGACTGTGTAAAGAATTCACCCTCTAGTTCTTACAACAATCCTTCCTTAGCTATCAAAGATAAAACATAAGAAAAATGTAAGTTGTGTAAATGAGAGAGACGAAACAAATGTACCTAATGGAGAGTTATCTTCAGTCCTATCTTTTTTACTTCTTTTATTATCTTCTAATTCGTAATAGGGAGAGCTTAAGCCTTTGAATATATATATATATATATATATATATATAATATATATATATATATATATATATATATATATAATATATGTGTTCAAAGGCTTAATCTCTCGTTATTACGAATTAGACGATGATAAAAAAGTTAAAAAGATAAGACTGAAAATAACTCTCCTTTAGGTACCTTTGTTTCGTCTCTCTCATTTACACAAGAATATATATATATATATATATATATATATATATATATATATATATATATATATATATATATATATAGATATATATATATATTATATATATATATATATGGGGATACAATCCACAATGAAGTAAAATCCTCTTGTAGTTTAAATATATAATTCTTGTACAGGATTTTAGTGAACAAGACCACAGTTGATGGTCGATAGATTTAATCCTGTACAAGAATTAATATATTTTAAACTACAAGAGGATTTTACTTCATTGTGGATTGTATCCCCATTTACTTAGAGGTACGACATAGTACCTGGCTTCTGCAAATATATATATATATATATATATATATATATATATATATATATATATATATATATATATATATATATATATATCTATAATATGTCTGTATGTGCGGGTGTTTGTGTATGTGTATGATTTTGTCTGTGAGGAGAGAGAGAGAGAGAGAGAGAGAGAGAGAGATGAGGGGGGGAGAGAGATATGAACGTCACTATGAACGTCACTATGCATATATGATGTGCAGATTAAGAACTGAACGAATGAAAAAAACTAATTTCCGATCCATCTTGCAAAGAGAGGAAATAAGTAAATGGTAAGCTGACCGAATAACAAAACCAATAAAAAAAAAAGGAACCCGCAGAATAAGGCGAACGCAGAACCGAACTCCCACGAACGGGAGGGAAAGCGCACGGACGAACAAACAAACAAACAAGCAAACAGAGGGGAATAAACATGAGCAGGAAGAAATAAGGCAGACGAGCGAATTCCCATCACAAAAGAATAAACCGAATGATTTCCATGAGAAGACAGGACCGCTCATTTCCGAAACCTGTTTGGTTATCGAAGAATTCCGAACTCAATTTGCAATACACCAGAATAAAATTTCAATTTGCCGACTCGTTTCTGTCGATGGAGAGGAAAATGGCACACATTAGGGCAGGTGGAGAAAGGGGAGGGGGGGTGAAGGGGGCAATTCCGTGAGAGGGGCATACGTTTTAACCCCTTGCAAGGAACATAGTAAACACTCGGAATTAATATTAATACAGAGGACTGATATACTTACCCCTTACTTTCATTACATTGGACATAGTGAACGGGTTTTATTCAGTAGTAATATTAAACTCGTAGAATGGGTATGCACATTTACCCTGTATAAATAGTAAGTAAACGCCATAAAACACCCAAGCCCCTAGAAAGTAGTAAGCCTTTTTTTAACAAACTGGTGTGTTAACTTGTACTCGTAAAACCGAAAGGATGCCCTAGGTCCATTAGATTGGCTGCTCAAGACCTCTACTATGCTTATCCTGTCAGTCTAACAGCTGGAATTATGCATGGAATGCATGAAAGAAAATTGTCCTCTGATTTCTTACTTGCCTCTTTTGATAATAAGAATATGTTTTTATTTAGTTCAAAGGTCTCGGTGTATAAACCCAACTCGGACTCCATGAAACCATCAGTATCTGTGCATGTGGATCTTCCATGAATTGCATATTCCACATTACTCGCGCCTTCTATAGTGTGTGTGTGTGTGTGTGTGTGTGTATATATATATATATATATATATATATATATATATATATATATATATATATATATACATGAGTGTTGTTAAGACAATGA
>NC_061105.1:32720634-32738134 GCF_015104395.2 Macrobrachium nipponense
ATTGCTTGATGCTCAAATCTTTGCATACTGACTATCAGCTAACAATCATTTAGATTCCACATACTTATATTGTAGCGTAACAAGAAGTTTTTCTACAAATATGGAGAGCACTGTAGGTACTGTAGTGTGCAGATATGCCATTCTTTGGAACAGGCACTGTGCACGAAGTTTGCATTCATCTGGAAAGGTATCAAATCGACCTACAAGCTTATAGAATCTACTAATCGTGTAGGAATAAACTAGAAGGCTTTTTGAAAAAAACGAAGGGAAGATGCAATCAGGATCTTCTCCACTCCTGCTACCAAGGTTATCAAGAATTTTCTCAACATCGCTAGAGCGAAATGCAAATTTTGTAAGAATGGGTTCAGGATGACAGGTATCAGGGAGAGGGATATCCTCAGCTTATTTGCTTGACTACAAAAGAGCGATGAAGCAGTTCAGTCTTTTCCTTTGGGCCAGTAACTAATCTACCATCATCTGTTAGTAGTGGTGAAATGGAAGAATAGCCTGACCCATAGATGATTCCAATTTGATCCACCATAGATGAGGCTTAGTAAATCCTTTATGTTTCCTCTTTAATGAAATATTGTAATTTCGCTCAGCTATATGATAAATTCCATTTGCAACATGGTAAGCCTGGACAAAAATGGTTTAATTTTCCTGTGAACAATTTCATCTCCATGACTTGAATTTGGTGTGAAGGGTTAATATGAATGAATTGCTACCGTGGGAAAGTTGGTAAAGTTGGGTAAAATTCGCTGGTATGATGGGCGGCAACCTGCTCAGGAAAAAACCACGGGTACAGAAGTTGGTTCCAACTTCTCCTATGACTTTTGTGGTCAACTTCTTTCGGTGAAACATGTCCTCATGTGTTCATTAGTTTCATGTTCTTCGTGGTGAAGGGGTAATTCGATTGAAATGCTACCAATTGGCTCACTGGTGGGTCGTGAAGTTGGGTAAAATTATCCGGTATGTTGGGCAGCAACCTGCCCCGTCAAAACCTCAGATACAGACGCGCTAAGGTTCCAACTTCCTTTATGACTTGTGTGGGTCAATTGGTAGTGCCCTGGCTTGTCATTTGGGAGACTGTGGTTCGTTCCTGATGTAAGTCAAATTTAATATATATATATATATATATATATATATATATATATATATATATTATATATATATATATAGATACACACACACACACACACACACACACACACATATATATATATATCTATATATATATATATATATATATATATATATATATTTATATATGTATGTATGTAAGTATGCATGTAAGCCTGTGTATAATTTTTTTTGCATGTTTACACCAGCCGACAGATGGACAGAGAATGTAAATATCGAATCAAAATTCTTACTAAGTATGATTGTGAAGTTTTATAATGCCATGAGCCTGTTTGTTTATCCATCCAACTACCCTTGCATTGAAACGAAGAATTATAGGAATAACCCAGTTAGCCGAAAATTTTTGAAGGGATATCAGTATATAGATACAGATGAGAGTTTGCAGATCTGTGTTAACCTTTCTTTAACAATAAATGTTCCTGCTGATGCAATGTCCCTGGGATATATATATATATATATATATTATATATATATATATTATATATATATATATATATATAGATATATAATATATACTATTTTCGTATGAGCTTTTATATGAAGTTTTATAATTTCTTCCCTTGTATCTGTATAAATTTTCTTTAAATCAAATCAATTGATTTCTGTTTTGCTTTACTCTCTTCCAATAGCCTTCCGAACTAATCTTGGAAATGGTTAACCCATTAGCCTGAAAGCTTCGACAGGCTGACTGATCGACTGACAGACAGACAGACAGAGACGCTGGGACACAAAGACAGACAAGCTGGGATAATTAACAATAACCCACTGGGTCGGAATTGGCCGAGGAGGGTAATCGCATCAAGGTGCCTCCTCATTTACCATATTGCAAATTATCGATCGCTGATTCGATAAAGGTCAAATGACCTCTGGCGGTGGAAGAGTTCGACGTCGTTGGCCCCAGGGGCGTTCCAGGGATATTAAATGTCATGGAGAGATGTTTAATCGAGGGGAACAAAGTTGGGGCTCGAGAAATCGTTGCCTCCATTTTAATGGGCTTCTTGATTTCCTTTCCAGTCGTCAGTAATTTTCATATTTCGTGATATTTTTCATTTTTTAAAAAAATTCTTTGTCAAGGGTAATTTTCGATTTTAACTGCGTGCTTTGGTGAACTTAAAGAGGTGTGTGTCTTTACAATATTGGTCAGGTGTGTGGATTTTCTGTTTATCGTATCAAAAGTGTGTCTTCTCTTATATTTCAACGGAAGTGATTTTCTTTGAAAGTTTATCGGCTGTACGTGTATATTTAGAGTGTATATTTAGAGTGTAACGCCAGTGAAGAAAATACTAACTATCTCCCCCCCAAAAATTATAACAGTCCTTGGGAGTTTGTTGTGAGCGCTAAGGGGTCATAGTGATGACTTAAGTACATAAACTAAAAGGCCAGTATCTTTGGTAATAAAAATGTTAATAATAACGATCTACTTGTTTTAATGCACAACACCTGTGATGGGTGAAAAGTGCAGTTTAATTCTCCGAGAAAACAACTTTTGAAACAGGCCAATACAACCATCAGTTACCAAAAACCAATCATCCCGCGAATTCCACAGGTTGTCACTATACTGTTTTTCTCCATCTGTCCATCCGCCTGTGGTGGTGCGCATGGTAACACTGCGTCCCGGCCTTTAAATAGTTACGCTATGTCTAAGTTTTGGGCAAATAAAAGGATATCTGGGTGTTCATTTGCAACTGAGAAGTGTTTTAATAATTTACTATATGCGAATTACACCGTTAACATTCGAAATAGGATGTTATTTGAAGCCCGGGACGCAGTGTTACCATGCACAGACACCACAGGCGGATGGACAGATGGAAAAAAAACAGAGTATAGTTAGCATCATTGCGATGCAATAAAGGAGTCTTACTATTTCGTACTGAGGAAACCCCCCCCAACACTCTCTCTCTCTCTCTCTCTCTCTATGCACACACACACACACTCACACACACCCTAGATTGGAAGCACGCAATTGGCGAAACAGTCAATCTTCCCAAACCGAGTTTTTGCGTGTAATTTCCTTTTGTACCTTCAAAGATGCATTCGAGGGACCATCTTTTTCTGTCCTTTAAATTTCAATTTAAATGGAAATTAGCAGAGGCTTGTCAGGAATCACGAAGTGGTTCTGGAATTTCACCTCAATTTTTCATATGTCTTATCTGCTCTGAAAAGAGAAGAGAGAGAGAGAGAGAGAGAGAGAGAGAGAGAGAGAGAGAGAGATTCTGATGTGAATTTGACAAAAGATTCCCCTAGATCAGGGTTGAGGGTTACCTCTTCGAGGCCAGTCTGCTCACAGTTTACCTATGGTTTTCATGTTAAATATTCAGAACGGATTGAAAGTATCCACGAACAATGCAGATGAAAGGTTAGTGTATTAAAATACGCAGATAATGCTGTTTTATTTTTTCAGCAAAACACCGCTAGGTTTACAAAGCTTGCTAAAAAAAAGTACACCACATGCCGAGAGACGGGATTAACAGAAGCATCCACACCCTTGAGAGAGAGATGGGATTTACGAGAACTCAAAGAACGCATGATGTATCGAGAGATAGGACTAGGGAAAAATCAAAGAATGCACAGCAATTTGAGAGAGATGGGACTTAGGAATACTCAATGAATGCGCCACTTGTTGAGACGGTTGGCACTTAAGAAAACTGAGATAAAACCTAAGTAATGGGGTTAGTGTATGCACAAATAAAGGAGACACAGTAGCTAATGAAAGTATTGATGACGTTGAGTCATTCAGCTTTTTAGGAGCAATGGTATTATCCTTTACAGGTTTCCATGAATTTGTATTGACCTAAAAACTAATAAAGACAGATGAAGAAGTGGGCAGGCTGAATAGCATTTAGATACACAATACATTGAAACCGCATATTGTATTAAGATTATACCGTAGTCTTTTTAAAAAAAAAAAAGTTAAAAGAAAGCAGGAAGTCATAAGCATGAAAGCAGGGAAAATATCCGCCACACATTGCATTTCTTAAGATTATATAGAAATAGATGACAAACCAAAGCCAAAGTCAATTAGATTATTCTTTCTCATCAAAGTATTTTCCATTAGCATTAGTAATAGTGATGATGATGTATGTACATCAGAGCCAGTACGCCCTCATTGTGAAGGATGGATGCATTCGATTAAAAACCTTATCCCATGTTATTTTTCATTCTCCAGGAACCACTCACTCTAAGGAGGATGAAAACGAAAAACCCGTGACTATGAAAAGTAGGTTAAGATCGTCGAAAATGGGACCATTTTATTTAGTATAATCTCTTGGGGAATAATGACTATTCTAAGAAAAAGGTAATCATAAGTATTCACCACAGCGTCGTCAATATTTTCGCCAAATCCACAGTCTAATATTAACCTTGGCCCTTACAAACTCTTATGCTGCGTAGGCTTGATTAGCAAGTCATTGGTGAAAGCTACTCTTGCTCAGCTGCCATTTGCCATAATAAACAAGGTACAACTGAGGTATACCACAAACTATAATATTTAATTACACAGCGTAGCTGATCTACCGTTTGCCTTAATATTAGATGACCCAAAACAGCTTGGTTACCATTTGCCATATTTGACTACAAAAGACATTGCTAAGTTACCAGTTACCTAAATAGTCAAGCTGTAACTAAACTGCCATTTACCATAAATAAGTAACCACGAAATGGTCTAGCCGAGTACGTTATCCCTTAATAACATTTGAGTAAAAAAAAGTATGCCTGATTCGAAATTTTGCTGTAACACTAACAAAGCAATGGATTGATGAACTGCCCTTTGTTTTGCATTTGCCTACACAAAATTATACTATTTGACTGCATATGTCCTTGCTAAGCTACATTCTGCAGTAATCTTTTGAATGATAAAAAAACTTGCTTGACTACGATTTGCAATAATCGTTGACCACCTAAGTAAAACCATAGCTGCAATTTGCCACTATCTTTGATTACACTCGGCAAAAGGCTTCCAATTTGCTAAAAACTATGGCCACATAAGGTCTTCCTAAGGTGCCATTTATCAAGATCTTTGACTACGTAAGGTGTTCCTTTACTGCTATAAACCTCAATCTTAAGCCATATAAGTCACTGGTGAGCTACAGTATCGAGACCAATTTTAGCCGTCGACTCGGAGAACCACCATACCACTAAAATCTCCAAACCTCTTAACCACATAAGGTCGTACTGAACTGCAATTTTCCATAATCTTTGACAACACGATGCGTTGCCAAGCTGCAATCTTGATGCCAACTAAGCTGTTGGTTGTGCTAAGCCATCCGTAACATTGAGAGGTAGGGGTAAACCTCACATCCTCCCCCACATACACAATACGTCTCCATCAACCCGTTGGGTGAGTGTGAAAAAATTTGTCGACAGAATGTATCCCATGTCAAACCGATCTCCCCACGGAAAGAGCGTCGGGCCGTTGGCCGGAGACGCCGGTGTAATTTGATCTCGCAACGCGTGACTCCGGCGTGGGTGGGGGTCAGAGGTCAGGTAGGGTGAGTGGCCGCATACCCAGGACATGCCGGCCGCGTTTTAAGCGACTGAGAGTGAGGGAGAAAAATCTGAATAATGGTATTTAGGAAATTTAGTGATTTACATGAAAAATTTAAGATTTCCAAATGTCATATATATATATATATATATACTATATATATATATATATATTATATATATATATATATGTATATGATAGATGGATAGATAGATATAGATATAAAGAAATGAAGATTAGTAACTTGCGTAATATAAGCCTTTTAACAACGTAGTCTAGAGACGGATCTTCACAGTTTTTAATTTTAAAGCCTGTGTAAGCAGCGACGGTTTGCTCGTGTTACGAAACGAGAGAGAGAGAGAGAGAGAGAGAGAGAGAGAGAGAGAGAGAGAGAGGAGAAAAAAATGTAGAATGTAGGAGATGATGCGAAATGGTTCAGAAATCATTTTACATCAAAGAAGTGAAACTCTTTTAAAATCCAGAACGCATGTTTGACGGAACGGGATGTTTTTGTCGTGATTTTTCCAGCTTCGTTTTATTTTCTTCCATTTTATTTTACATATATGTAAATCGTAAGCCTGTGGAAGCATGCAGGGGAAATTCATTACTTTTCAGGTCTCTCCATAATAAATATAATACTAATGATAATAATAATAATAATAATAATAAAATCTCTGTGTATCTGTACAATTACATTTTATATTTATAAATCTACTGGTAAGAAAATCCACGTTACGACTTGACTTTGTCTAGCCTGGCTAAAATTTTCCACTTCTGAGTCCCTCGCAGGAGTGCGCATAATAAAGAAGGTCCCTTGGCCCGAACTTCGGGGCGATAATGTTCTTTTATAATTATTATAGTAATTTTTGCCAGTATATTTCTATTTATTAATACTAATGGCGAATAATGATCGAAGTGGAAAGAGTTAGACCCGAGGATTATATATAAAAATTTTGAAGCAATTCATGTATTGGAGTTTTTGCTATAATGCAGCGTTGTGGTCTTTTTGTAATATAAATTTCGAAGACCTTTCTTGAGACCAAAATAATAATAATAATAATAATAATAATAATAATAATATAATAATAATAATAATAATAATAATAATAAAATAATAATAATAAGAATAATAATAATAATTACACGTGCTGTAGCAATGAAATTAAATCGCAACTCTGGATGTACAATTACGTCATTATGCGTTGTTGTACTTAGAGCAAGAATGACAAAACTTCATGAACCATTCGCACGGTTTGCACTTTTAATTGACGGCACTGTAGTTAAATTTGCTGGCAGTTCAGACATCTGAAGATGGGTTGAATTTCAACCAGAAGAAGAAAAAATATATCGCATTTCTCAGAAAATTATACAGGAATTATGCATAAGAATCTATACTCCTGGACAGACCATAAATTTCTTAGGACCATAAAAAGGAAAATTATACTACAAGACGTACACTTTTTTGCAGCTAAGTTGCTAAATGTAACTGGTGACAAAGTACCATCAGTAAAAAAAAGCAGTGCAATACAGTGCATCGTTCTTTCAATTGTAGATAATAAGTGACGAAATTGTGGCTATTATTCTCAGCCGTTTTTCACATGAACCATATTTCTGAGTATTTGAAATGGGAATGACCTAATTATATGTATCATGCTTAGTTTGTATATTGAAATTCATCACGGTTGTTCTATTACTAAACTGTTCCAAGTGTTACGTCTAAGTTATGTGTATAGATATTTATATATATATATATATATATATATATATATATTATATATATATTAGATTAATATATATATATATTTATATATATATATATAGATATATATATATATATTTTACAGTATATATATTATATATATAATATATATATATCTATATAATATATACTATCTATATCATCTATCTATCTTATCATCTATCTATATATATATTATATATATATATATATATATATATATATATATTATATATATATCGAGGTTTTCAAAGAAAGGAAGGGAGGGAGAGAGAAAGCTCATTGCAATGAAAATGAACAAAATAACCACCTTCGTTACTTTTTCTTTGCTGCTGTAAGTTACAGAAATATATAGTTTTTTTAGGATTACAACTCTGACTTTGGAGTGCACAAATTAATTTTTGTATATAAGAATATCATTTTGATTGTCTCAAGATTACAAACGTAGTAAAGGTGCCTTTCTTCGTTTTTTTCGTTTTTTTCATGCTTTTTTTTCAGCCTATGCTTGAAGGAAACCGGATGAAGATGGGTTGGGGTGGGAAGGGGGGTGACGAAGAACATCTGGGTGACTATAGAGTTTTTTCTCCTCTGTCTTCCTTGGCCGCCGACCTCTCTCTCTCTCTCTCTCTCTCTCTCTCTCTCTCTCTCTCTCTCTCTCTCTCTCTCTCTCTCACTCTCACACACACCTTCCAGAATTCCCCTTCTGTAAAGAAAAAAGACTTGCAAAGAGATTTTTTTTCACGACACCGTCATATGAAGAGTGGGACAGGCCGAAATAAAATAACGAGACGAAAGCCATCGTCATCACCAACTCACTCTCTCTCTCTCTCTCTCTCTCTCTCTCTCTCTCTCTCTCTCTCTCTCTCTCTCTCTCTCTCTCTCTAAAAAGACACGTAAAACAAAACGAGGCCTGTGATATTCTAATAAGCTATTTTCTTACAGTAGCATGCATTATGACCAGTTAAAGGATAATGAATTGTCTGGTTTTGTTTCGTAGGCATACAAAATTCACAGGAAGCTGCAAATCTACACAGAGCCGGTGGGACGGGCGACCTCAAGCTCATTTTAATCTCGCTCTGATGAAAACGTAGAAGTAGATAAACAACGAGAAAATTAAGGGACAAAGACGGAAGGAATCGGATGCGTACAAAGATTAATTTTAAGGTTGCAGAAATTAATCTGAAGCTTAGAGATTCAACTGAAGCTTACAGAGATTAATATGAAGCTTAGAGATTCAACTGAAGCTTAGAGATTCATCTGAAGCTTAGAGATTCATCTGAAGCTTACAGAGATTAATATGAAGCTTAGAGATTCAATTGAGACTTACAGAGATTAATCTGAAGCTTAGAGATTCAACTGAAACTTACAGGGATTAATCTGGAGCTTAGAGATTCAACTGAGACTTACAGGGATTAAACTGAAGCTTAGAGATTCAACTGAAACTTACAGAGATTAATCTCAGTCTTAGAGATTCATCTGAAACCTATAGAGATTAATCTAAGGCTTAGAGCTTCAACTGAAACTTAACAGATTAATCTGCAGCCTGCAGAGTTTAATCTTAAGTTTGTAGAGATTAATCTGAGTTTATTGAGATTACTCTGAAGCTAACAGAGATTATGAAAGAACTTAATCATTTTCATAATGGCTAATAAGGACTGGCAGCCCAGTGCCCCTAGAGTTGAAAAAAAAGGGGGGGGAGGAAATAGGGGGGATGGGGATTGGATAACCCCAGAAAGAAGCGAACCGTCTCTTCCAAATCTGCTCATTCTAAGGGTACCCCCAGCGAACAAGACCGATAGGAAATAAATCATAAAGAACACTCCCTCTCGGAAATTCCTGCTCGATATTTCGTGATGTCGTGGACAAAGAGCAAGAGGATGGCTCTATTACCTCCTCCTCCTCCTCAACCCCTCCACCCTTACAAAAAAGAAAAAAAAAAAAACATATATAAAAAGAAACAAAAACCTGATGCTTAATGCAAAGGAAAAAGAGTAGTCAAACATAAAGTTATGATATATTGGATAACGAGATACGTAAAAAAAATGAAAAAAAAATCAACATGCTTGTTGTATATGATAAGCGCCCGTGGTCTCGTTACTCGAGTCTTAGCCCTTCATGGCGTTTGAAGCGTAACCTCCCACACTGCCAAAGGTTTAGAACTGCCCGCGATGACATCTTTTTAAGGCTTGCCTTGGATGTGCAGTTCAGACGTACTAGTTCTGGCCAATCGAGATCCAGAAAATATCTTGTGGCCAGTGCATCTGTAGAAAGTATTTCAAGTTATTCATGTATTTAGAACGTTACTTTAGAACAAAATAGGAAGAGAGCATAAAGAGTGTCTGTCGTCTTGACTGATGACAAAAGAATTTTCAGAGCTACTTTGCGATAATTGAAGAAGAAAGGAAGTCGTCTCATGTGCTATTCAAGGGACACTCGCTACTTTCTACACTGACCTCGGAAGGGTGTCCTTGATCTACGGACAAGAAACCTGAGGAACTGAGAACCAGGCCTAAGGAGCTCAGGAGATGCCGATGCAAAGGCAGTAGTATCTCCGAACTGAACTACGCATAGTACTTGCCATTCTCTCTCGAGAGAACGAAGCAACACAGAAGCTAGCATCATCATATAATTCTCTCTCTCTCTCTCTCTCTCTCTCTCTCTCTTCAAGGCCTAACAACTCCTTCAGTGTTGGTGCGTGTGTATAAAAAATATAAGACAGAAACCAGCATCACCCTTCTCCTCTCTCTCTCTCTCTCTCTCTCTCTCTCTCTCTCTCTTATGCTTGGTTCTGATATGGTCTCTCAGACCGCGAGAGAGGGATGAAACCTTGGACTAGACAACCTGGTCATGTCAACTGTCAAGGGAGCGGTCAAGCTAGATGAAGGGGCGGGGGAGGGGGTCGGTTATTGTTGTCATTTTTTTTTTTTTTTTTTTTTTTTTTTTTTTTTTGCCCTTCTTCAGCCACGGGCAAGGTTAAGAGAGACACGCTCTTCTGGTAATGACCGTGAAGGCTGCGGTGACACTGAAGGAAGAAGGCCTATGTGTAGGGCCTAAAAAGGAGGGAGAAACAAAGAGAGATGCTTACAGTTCATCAGAAAGAGGAAAGAGACAAAATATTTGAATGGGTTTATTCGTCGAGTATGCGATATTGTCATGTTCATCCTGTATATCACAGTGCCGTAGTCAATACTTCCTTATTTATTCATATGCACTTACAACATGTATTATCAGAGTTTTTATGTGATAAACAACGTGGTACTGGTGATATGTCCATATTTGTTCTTCAGCTAAACGAAATTGCAAGGAATTTCATTGTGCAACATCATAGAAAAATTAAGTGAACGTTTCAGATGATGAAGGAAATTTCACCGATATTGAGATCATTACTCTTTGCGCCCCGTTTGGATTTAATGACAACCACTCAACCGGCACACAAATCTATAACCTGTACAAATGGCCTTAGAAAGGGCGAGGCATCGTCGTGGAACTTTTGCTCTTCAAACCGTCGTTTTCTATTTGACCTTCCCCCGCCATATCTATTTAATACGTAAATAGATGTCCTGGATGTCAAACTGATTAGAACTCGCTCCATGTTGAATGACATATCGACTGAATAGCAGTGCACAACCTTTGTTATGCCGATAACCATTTTCCAGTCTCCATCTTTGCATGGACTTTTAATTAATACATGAATTGCCGTATTTGGGGCATATTATCACGGACCACATAACATTTTTGCAAGATTTGCCTTCTGTCACCGAGAGATCATTTTGTCTCTCCTGTCCCTGCTGTCATGTGCATATTACCTCTTTAGATGAACTGTACTCGAAAGAGTGAGAAAGTCTGTTGTTTACAATGACATTCCGAGGAGCCTTACTAACACATGTATCGAACTGTTTCAGGTAATTGAAAATTATTGTTAGTGTATCATACATAGTCTGAACTCCCATCTTAAAAATATAGCCTCCGCTTATCCAGAACATCTTAATTTGTGAAGCGAGAAGATCCAAATTTTGGGAAAGATGAGATGATAAGAAATGTGTTTAATAATGAACCGGGTGTCTTTCAGTTGATGGATGACCTCAATTGCCGTACTATAGTTACTGTCGTTTTTGTATCATTGGTACTTTTCCTGTCTGGATGTCTATGTTCCAGCTGTTTTCAGTACCCCATAAATTTGTTTATTTGAGTTTCGTATTTACGAGTAATGATGATGTTATTATTCTTACTATAAAGAAATACGGCAGCATTCTTCAAAGTCTACCTATATACTACGTAATTGTGTATATAGCTTCAAGCTGAAAAAGATTAACATGATTATTGATATTAACATCTGCATTACTTTGAGTATAACTGTTCAGTCTTTCCTCATATTTTGGTGCAATTTGAATTATTTTGTTCTGTATGATATCTGCCAAGTATCTGCAGTGCGTGTTTGTTTATAGCCTACAGCTGAATGAGAGATTATGAATACAAGATTTCAAACCAACCCCGCCCCCCATTCTCTCCCAACCCATTGTACCTGAAATGCAAAGTCCAATGAGAACGAAAACAAAACGTTGAGAGAGAGAGAGAGAGAGAGAGAGAGAGAGAGAGAGAGAGAGAGAGAGAGAAACATTAGCGCCGCCCAGTAAATTCCAGTGGAAAAAAAAGTAACACACAAAGAGATAGAAGAAACTGTTTTAGAGTACGAGAGAGAGAGAGAGAGAGAGAGAGAGGAGCGGAGAGAGAGAGAGAGAGAGAGATTTGCTCCATCCTTTGAGAACGAGAGCAAAACATTCAGCGACAGAGAGACACTCACAGTAAACTTCAGGGTCAGCGTCCCGTAAATTGAAAGCCCCAGAAAAGGGATGTCCCGTGCGTTACCATTAAGGGCAGGAGCGTGAGGTTCCTGAGGACTTGGTCGTGAGCTGCTCCGCGATTCCTTATTGGTCCTCGAGATGGGATCGTGAGGACTTCGTATCCTTCGATGCCACAGGATCAGGTGGGGAGTGTGGTATGGTTCGGAGGGGGTTGATGGTGTAATGGGGTGGATGGGAAAGGGAGCTTAGGGGTACGTTATTGTGTGGGTAAGAAGGGGAGGCCCTTAAGGGTTTGGGGGGGGGGGGATAGCCTAACTGGGGCATGACAAGTCTGGAATGGAGATGGGAGGGTACAGCCACCACAGGACATGTGCACGCAGAGCATAATTGGGTGGGGTTTTTAGATAGAATAACAAGGGCAAATACGTGGGTGTGCGTGAGTGCGTGCATGCGTGCGCTCGCAAAAGAGAGGAGGCGGTTGGGTGGCTAAGGAGTGAAGGAGGGACGGTGCTCGAAAAGAAATATGAACACCAACGAAGCTGACATCACCACCTTGTTATACTTTCCTAAGTCGTGCAGGACTTTAAGAGCGGAGATCATAATATTCATTCAGCAAGCATTTACATACACAGACACAATCGCTCGAGCGCGAAAGTACAAGAGCGCGAACGTTAACATACTGCTTGTGTCATATATATATACGTGTACATATGTATATGTATACGTATATATATAATATATATATATATATATATATATATATATTATATATACTATATATATATGAGGTATATGTATTTAGCACATACACACATATATGTATATATAATATAAGAAGAAAATATCACACATTGATGTCGCAATACCATGGGACACCAGAGTCTGTGGGAAAGAAAGAGAAAAGTATAAGTAAGAAGACCTGAAAATATAAATAAGAAGATGGGATATGCCAATGGAAATTGTACCCATAATCATAAGAGCGCTAGGCACTATCTCAAGATCCCTGTAAAGGAACCTGGAAAAACTAGATGCCGAAGTGAGTCTTGGACTTGTGCAGAAGAGTATGCTCCAAGAAACTGCGCACATAGTGGCAGAAGTGATGGACTCCATAGGAGGCAGGATGCAACCAGGAACCCCACACTACATATAAAAACCACCCAGT
Organism: Macrobrachium nipponense; assembly: GCF_015104395.2. Lineage (NCBI taxonomy): Eukaryota > Metazoa > Arthropoda > Malacostraca > Decapoda > Palaemonidae > Macrobrachium > Macrobrachium nipponense. Next base: position 32,733,960 of record NC_061105.1, read on the forward strand.
CAAATAGGGAGACCGAGATAAGGCGAAGGCAATAATAATAAATATAATTATAATGATAATTTCCTTAGTTTTAACTCGAGGCCATACAAAAATACAGTATGTAGATACAAAGAATTTGTATAAAATTTACACTTCACTACCAAGACTGCTGCTGTTACTCTAGCTAATAGTAATTATGATGGGATTGCATAACGTTACTGAATACTATATTGCAGTACGTCGTTCAATATGATCCATAGCATTAAAGACAGCAGTTCTTACAAGGATATTGAAAGATAAATGCTACTGACGGGAAATAATAATAATAATAATAATAATAATAATAATAATAATAATAATAATAATAATAATAGCAGCATTAATGACAGCAGTTCGTACAAGCTACTGACAGGAAAAGTAGTAGTAATAGTAGTAGTGGTAATAATAATAATAATAATAATAATAATAATAATAATAATAATAATAATAAACGAGAGGACACTGGCAGCTCTAGAGGAGACAAAAATAAATTTAGAAGAAAAATAATAAAACGAAACGAATGCCTCTCTACGGGGCAAAGGTATTTCCAACTGCCGTAGACCATTTATGGAGGAGAATAATAAGCCAATCAAATACTGTAACAAAGATATAATATTAATAATCTACTACTACTGCTAATAAAAACTTGGCGACTTAACAGTAAAACTTAAATAAAATACTTGAGTTTATCTATTGGAGGAAGAAATGTCAGCTAAATACCGTTATTATAATACACAGCGGATCGTATTTCCACCTCTACCGAAGTTTTGATTTTCTTCACTCTCTACTTTTCAAGATTTTAAGATTTAGCGGGTTGCTTCTCTTTCCTAGTCTGATGCTGAGACTGTATATATATAGTTCGCCCAATAATGATTATTAAGATATCTTAGCGGTGTGCTTGAAAAGCTCCTTAGCGGGAAGTTGCGATGTGTGTTTAAATGTTCTCTTTCATTATGGATACACCCTAAGAATGTCATTACGAACGACATAAAGTCGTTTCATCATCACTTGCGTATAATCTGTCCCAAGGGACGAATGCGACATGAACATCAGTGGAACATCATGTGTCCATTGACACAAAGCTTACTTTGTCTCTCTTTTGATGTCAGTCACCGTGAGGAAGTCTGTACAGGTAATAGGACGTAGAAATACTTATAAATAGCAATTCCATAAATAACAATTTCAGAAATAAGGGAAAAAAATTGTTCTTCCCCTGTACGGGAATATGTAGTGTTTAATGATAATTTCAAAGGACTTGCGAAAAAAAATGGTAATTTTATATGGTTAAAATTTACATAACATGGCAATTTCATTTTGCCATAGCGTTCCTCAGATAATGAATATATCCTTTATATATTATTAATTAATAATTATTAATATGTATATTATAATATGTATATATAGGATATGTATAATTTATTTATATATATGTATATAATATCTATCTATATATATATCATATAATATATAATATATATATTATATACACTCATATTTATTAGGTTGTAACGTTTCGAAACCAACCAGCAGGCCTCATTTTCAAGCTACAAAGTAATAATACCTCATTAGTACAATGAAATTAGTGACAAATATTAAAATACACAATGTAAGGTAAAGTAGAACAAACACTGTTAAATAATGACCAACCATTGAGTGTGGAGGCAGAGGAAGGACTAATAAAAAACATAAACAGTTTTTGAATAAACAGGGATTCATTAATTTTTAGAATATTACGATTGGAGTCTCTGTACAAAGACTTTTAAGTTTGTTCAGAGCCTCCACTCATACGATTTTAACAATTGATGAATCACTGTTTATTAAAAAATCTGGTCCTCTCACTGACCACCCATGCCTCGTCTACACCTCTACGTATATCTCTCGTGAACTGCTTAGTTTTGGTCAGTCCTTCCTCTGCCTCCACACTCAACGATTGGTCCTAATTTTAAACAGTGTTTATTTTATTGTTCCTTATATTGTGTATTTTGATATTTGTCACGGAATTTTATTGTACTAAGTAGGTATTATTGCTTTGTAGCCTGAAAATGAGGCCTGGTGGTTGGCTTCGAAATGTTGCAATCTGATAAATATGAGTTTCTTGACCTGTTGGTGTGCTTCCCCTGCCTGTCTGTTATTGTATTGTTGAGTTTTGAGAAACCTCCGTGTGTTCAATACACACACATACACACACACACACACACACACACACACACACACATATATATATATATATATATATATATATTATATATTATATATATATATTATATATATATATATATGAATCTTTGATCGAACATTCAATGACACAATCCTACACCTGATAGTTAAGGCATACATACATCTGTGAAATACATGATTAACTGTCCTTTCCTGAAAGTCTGTGTATGTGGATCACTTCGTGCATCCTGTATAAGATTTATGTCCATAACAACCTCTCTCTCTCTCTCTCTCTCTCTCTCTCTCTCTCTCTCTCTCTCTCTCTCTCTCTCTCTCTCTCTCTCCCGTCTTACATGCTGATGCTAGTGCAATATGCAATCTGGAATCACCAGAGAGCTAATTCCAAGAAGCTCGCTTGAAGGAGAAGGAAGTCGAGGGAAGCTGAGAGCTTCAGAAGTGTGTTGCAATATCGGCAATAACAAGCAACTCGCTGATGGTAAGTCGGGATCGCTGAAATGCGCAATTGCGAGGAAATGCTAAGGCTGATATGGGGTATCAAGATGGATAGCGAACGGATAGGTGTAAGTCAGAGTGGACGATACCTGACAGGTAGGGAGACGGCAAGCAGACATAGATGGTCGATATAAGGCCTATAGGAAGCTAGCTGGATGGCCTAAAGAAATTGGAATAAAATTGGATAGTAGACATATTGCGAACCTGATATATCAATAGGTTGAATGTTTGATTAGTTTCTGTGGCTCAGTGTTATTAAATAACGAAGATTTTCGAAGCAACAAAAGAGTCCAACAGGCAGACAGGCTAGTAGACAGGCAGACAGGCTAGTAGGCAGTGATCAGGCCGATTCAAGACGAATAGGCAGAGACCAGACAGAACAAAGAAAGGCAGACGGACGAAAAGCATTGAACCTGAAGCACAGACAATTGAAAATAAATTTATTTACAGATTTAGTCCTGTATCTGTGAGAAATGTTAAGAGAGGGACAGGTAGTCAGACAAAATGACGGAAATAGATAGCAGTTAGACCCAACAGACAGGCAGACAAACGATAAAACTTGCAAGTTCTTGCCGAAGCATAATGCATTTCAACGTTTAGAATTATATGTGAAATAAAGTGGCTGGCAATAAGGAATGAATAGATAAGGAAAACATTTCAGGGCTAAAAAAGGATCTTTATGAAAAGGTATTTGTGTGGTGTACTTTCAAACTATTGCTTGTTATAGTTAATTGAACACCAATACATTCCACAGCTCTAGTTACCATAACTGTACACAAACACGTTTAGTAGCTTTAGACAACCAAATAGGTAGTAACCATCAAATTTAACAAAAGGTATATTCTTTTTTAAAGCAAACAAAATTAAGCAAAAAATTTAGTCAACTCGAGCAGTGTGAACTGCAAACATCTACTACATCCTAGATTTGATAATGCAAAGATTTAAGCAAGGCCCAGTGTTAGAAAATCTAACACTAGTGGAAAAATATTTGTTGGCGAGGAAAATTACAGCTTCCACTTCCATAAGAAAAATGCAGACGAAACAAAACCCTACTGGAGATGTGTACAGCGAGCGATCTGGCAAAGCAAGAATACATACAGTGAATAACTTTTTGCCCTGCTTCCATGTAAGACAAAGTAATCATATGTTCGTCTATTCACACGTTTGTTGCAACTGAAACTGCAACTTAATCCAAGATCTTTGTTGATAGTCTTTGAAATAGGAGCTCAGAAAGCAAAAGTGGATAATCTTTCTTTATTCCCGAGAAGCTTACTTGGAGAGGAAAAATAAGGCCATTGACTTCAATAGAAATTGCCTAAAAGAGGAATAATAGCAAAATAGCGTGTATATATATAGTATATATATATATATATATATATATATATATATATATATATATATATATATTAGTGTGTGTATGTATGCACTATATATCATATATACATATATGGCCCTTATTACAATCATTATTAATGTAAAGTATATTA
>NC_061105.1:32748134-32763134 GCF_015104395.2 Macrobrachium nipponense
TACCTCGTTCAGGCGATTACAGAATGAGCACATCGTCCACTTAATTATCTTACAATGACTTCAATCAACCAGTTACGTAATGTCTATCCAGAGAGTTATTCCGTTTTGTAAAGCATTTCGGTTTTCAGTGATTGATTCATAGTCACTGTGGACGGTAGATCATCCATCCCATTATTTTTCTGTACCTTATGCAAGTCTCGTCTACAAAATATATAAATTTTTTAGATCTTGGTCAAAAGATTTCCATGTTCTGTAGATTTATTTTGTGCATTAGGTTACCTTTCTGCCAGTTACTTTTAAGTTATTGATTGCTTATACCTTTGATCGTATTGTATAGTAGGTGATATCTGCCAGGCGCGTATTCTCTCACATGGGTTACTTCTCTGCATTGCCCTTTATCCTGGGTGCTGTATGCTGTAGATTATCTTGACTAGTAGGTAGTCTTCTTCAGAGGATTAAGTTCCCTCTGAAGTAAAACCCAGTAATGACCTCTTTAGAGAGATGTCATTGTCCTGCGGATGACGCAATTCAGTCCTTTAGCCGTCTTTCGATTTTCGCTTTATTCGCTCGTCTTTCGATTTCCCCCGTAATGACGTCGTCTTTCGATCACCTCGCAATTACCTCGTCTTCCGTAATGACATCGGCGAGTCTTTCCTTCCATTTTCCAAAATCATTATTTTCCAGTCATTATAATCCAATCCACCATCTCTCCCTCACCCCCACCCCTCCCTCTCCCTATCTCTCAAAAGGCAACACGACGTATTGTCATCGCGAAAGAAGAATGACCAACGGGAAAAAAAAATGAGGTAGGGAAGAAAAAGAAGACAAAAATAATCACGTGAAAGGTTAATAAAGTATTCAAAAGAGGCGATTTCAACGGGCCAAATAGACTTATCCAACGGGGAGACAGCTGAGCGTTGCCACACGGTGATCAGTATTCAAGATGTTGCCAATGCGGCGGTCTCACAATTGTTCAGGGAAGCCGCAGCATTGCGCCATCTCGCCTTTCAATAGCTCTCTCTCTCTCTCTCTCTCTCTCTCTCTCTCTCTCTCTCTCTCTCTCTCTCTCTCTGCCTCTGCCAGAGTGTTTACGGTTCCGGAAATGTAAAATGGACATTTGAATTTTGATGCGTACTACACGCTTTTATAAAAATGGACTCTTACGAATTTCTGTGTGTGAGAATACTAAGATGTCTTGCGCGATCAAAAATATATGTACTTATTCTCTCTCTCTCTCTCTCTCTCTCTCTCTCTCTCTCTCTCTCTCTCGTACTCTCCGTCCGTACGTGTTCGTATGTAATTGTTTATAAGATATTTAGGGTTCAATGACTGACAATGATGACGATGCTGCAGAAACCACTTCTCTCTCTCTCTCTCTCTCTCTCTAGCAATTTGTGTGTATACAAAGTATAAAAGTGTATATAGTATTAAAGGAAATGAGGGGGGGAAATGCAGTAGTAACTTCTCGTTATCCAATACGCAAAATATTACATAACCAGATCATTAAAGAAAATGATTGCGATGAATACTGCGGCCACACTGCCAATGTTATTATATATATATATTATATATAGATATATATATATATATATATATATATATATATATAAATATATGTGTGTGTTTGTGTGTGTGTCGGCAAAGGTAAGAGTCCATTCCAGTGTGTATATATATATATATATATATATATATATATATATATATATATATATAAACTACTATTTTCTATTTCTAATAACTACTGTTTTTCTCGTTAATTAACATCGGAATTATAGTCTTTACAAGCTACGTTAGTCACAATCAAAGTATCATTTGAAATAATATTGTTCAGGGTATGCTAATACTGTAGACCGTCACATGAAAAAGCCATACTTGAGGGTTACCTAGGAGGTACCTGAGCATTACCTGAGACCCTTACGTCGGAATATCAAACTAGGGCTAACGAAAAGAAAAAAATAATAATGGATTCGTCCCTCTACTGATTTGTTACGGTTAAACTGGATACTTTTACTTTTCATGCCTTCACTTTCGGATTACCAGCTATGGCCTCCACTCTCCGCCTCTGCCTGTCAGTCTACATATATATATATATACTATATATATATATATATATATATATATATATATATATATAAAAACTCTCTGTAACATCACAATGTTCACTACCCTATTTATAATTATTTATCACCTGAAATGTGGATGACTCCCCTGTGTTGAACATTATAAATCTCCTACGCCCACGCTACGCCCACGCCCACCGCGCCATTCCTATCTATCTTAGGAATATTCTCCTTCCTCTTGAGTATTACTTCCTTTCCTTTCTAATACTTCAATCGCAAAAATCTATCTTCCCATCTTTCTATCTATCGTTTAGAATGGTGGTGCCAGATCTTTCTTCCCTTTTCAGCAAATATTTTCGGTTGAGGTTTATAGCTCTCTCTCTCTCTCTCTCTCTCTCTCTCTCTCTCTCTCTCTCTCTCTATATATATATATATATATATATATATATATATATATGTATAGTGTGTGTGTGTGTGTGTGTATACATATATATATATATATATATATATATATATATATATATATATATATATATATATATATATATATATATATATATATATATATATATATGAAATGTGTGTGTGTGTGTGTGTAGATATAGATATATATGCCTTAGTATATTAGCTTGGTGAATGTAATATTTAGAGTTTAAATTTTATATTTACTTAACTGTTAATGATAATTTTATATCTACTGTGTTTTTTTCTCCCTCTCATTTGTTATTTGACTTTGTTTTGTGATCACCTAAATTTAAAAAAAAACTAGATTATTTCTAAGAGCAGAGAAATATTAACTAACAAAAACTTGTAGCGCTATTTAGAAATTATCAGACGGTTGAGTGGTTGGTTTGAATAAAGTAGGCCATATTACGGAAGAGGCCCTTAACTTAAGGTGATTTTTAAAACAATTGAGAGGTATTGCAACTTGTTTACATAGTTTCCAACATCCAAAGACATCTCGGATAGCCATTTCGACTAAGAGTAAAAATGAAAACAGGAAATAAAAGGGATCATGTCAAGACTAGCGAATTCACTGTTTTTCAAGACAACATTATAAGATTGATTTACACACACACACACACACACACACACACACACACACACACACACACACACACACACACACACACACACATATATATATATATATATATATATATATATATACACATATATAAATCAAAATGATATGATATTGTCTTAAAAAATAATGGGCTCGCTAATTATGACATGATCCAATAAAAGTAATTAAAACTTAATCGTTAAGAGCTATGTGTTCATGAGCAGACCAACCACACAACTCTTATTGACCTCAATAATGTGTGGAGAGAGAGAGAGAGAGAGAGAGAGAGAGAGAGAGAGAGAGAGAGAGAGAGAGAGAGAGAGAAGAGAGAGATTAGTATGCAGTATGAATATATAAACCTTACTTATCATCATTACGTAACACCACACGATGCATTTTATTTTCTCTTATCAAAAGAAAGAGGGAGATAATCTGGGTATGCATTCATTACTCTTATATTTTTTATTACGTAGATGCATTACTCGCTGAGAGAGAGAGAGAGAGAGAGAGAGAGAGAGAGAGAGAGAGAGAGAGAGAGAGAGAGAGGATGCCCATTCACCTTAATAATGATGAATGGTTTATATTTGGAACCAGTTTTACCTTAGTAATAAAATTATTCTATTGCCTCTAGCCAATATACAATTTTTAATGAAAACAGTAGAAAGAAACAAAGGTATGTAAAATGCACAAAAGTTTAATGAGAATGTTTTGTAAAGAAATATAAACATTTTTTCAAAATAGCTTTGCTGTGAATATTCAGTACCTTCACCCGTTTAATTGTCTTGAAGATATCTTGGAAAGTAATTGACTGATATACTTCAAATTTGCACAAGGTAGGGTTATTTGAGTCAGGGATGCTTTCGGATTCTGAACCTTTTTCCTTTGTTCTGAGGAAAATCTAAGTCACGATAAATGTTGACGTGTTATTGTTTGGAAATAGAAATAATAAATGGTGATTCTTTTTTAGTCGGCGGCTGTCAAAGCCAAGCATTTGGCCGCCGTAGAGGAACGTAAGATCAAGTCGCTGATTGCTCTCCTTATTGAAGCACAGATGGAGAAATTAGAAATCAAGCTACGTCACTTTGAGGAACTTGAAACTATCATTGACAGAGAGCGAGAGATTTTGGAGCTTCAGCGACAGCAGTATACGTTGCGAGAGTGCTTTATTTGAGGTTACGTTTCTGATCCGCTTTTGAACAAGAAAAATTATTAGTAGATATTCCCAGTAACACCAAAATATAGTCGAGTGGATAAACGTAAGCCATATACCAGTTATTTGAAGATGTAGTAGAGCAAACACATCCTTGCTTTGTGAATATAAGGGGAACAGGGCTCATTTGATCGACCAATGAACTTATGCTTTAGTTTGTGCCTTAAAAATCCTTGATATACGTTCCTGTATTATTAATGGAATATGTTACGCGTTGGCGTGATCGTATGTTTTACATGTATATCACATGAAAGATATGTCTTGGAAGTAAATGGATGCTCTACAACACATTAATGCCCTAATTATTAATGTGCGATAAAGCCATTCAGAACCACGATCCCATATAAACTTATATATACGTATGTATACACGTATGTAATGTACATATAGATAGATAGAATAAATTGTGCAGTAGTTGAATACAAATGTCCTTATAAATAGCATCATAAAAGGGAGAAAATATAAGTAGTACCTTTTGATGCGTTTCACCATCTGTGGCATTACCTGACCGGGATTCAAAATCGTTTTGGAAGTTATTTTGAAAAATCCTCAGTTGTCTCAAAACACCAAATAAGAAAAAGGCAAAAGATCAACATTAAAATGTAGGAAGAAGTGAAGACAATATTTCATGCCTTTCATGTCTTAGCGTGAATATTAATTATCTTTAAAATATCTTGTAGTTTAAGAAAAATAACTTGAATATGCAGGTTTAGGGCACACGGTGTGTTTGCAATATGCCTAAAAAATTTTCCGATGACTTTCAGTGAAATTGTGGTGATGGATGGCCTGAGGACCTGGAAACTTAATTGCACCTCGAGACTGATCCAGATGCAGATCTAAGTTAATTGCGATTTCGTTGTTCCTTGTGTATTCACAAGTGACGACGTCATAACAATGTGTTATATCTGTCCCTAATACAGGGTTAACAGGAACTAATCCATTCGTTATGAAGGGAGGTAGAAGTTGATTTCGACCCTTCTGCACTTATTCCTATCAATTTCAGGTTTTATCTACTAGAATGGAGATTCACCCATCAACTTGACAGTTGATTGCTGAGTTTGTAACAAGTGGTCTGTTGATATAGTTTTTTCACTAATACATGTGTGTATTTTTTTACTCACGAATATTAAGCCATATACTAACTATAATGGTTCATAGAGCATAGCATCAATTTGAAGTGGAAATGTATGGTAGAGTCAGAATCAATTTACATCCCTCTTCATAGCTGGGTGGAAAATTATCTGTGGCCTCTGTATGTAAACCAAGGGGCATAGGTTCGAGTTCTGACCGTGAAAAAATGCACTTAAAATATATAAGTCCCCTTGGTTAAAGTTATTCACAAGGCAATGTTGATTCGATCTTATTTACTACTTTTGACTTAGCAATATATATATATATATATATATATATATATATATTTATATATTATAATATATATATATATATGGGTATATATATATATATATATATATATATAATATATATATTAAATTTAGATATAGTATATATATATATATAATATATATATATATATATATATAATATATATATGTGTATATATATATTTGTATATGTATATATGTGTGTGTGTGTGAATGAATTTCAGTTACTTGCACATGCATAATTTTTATTTATTTATTTTTTTATTATTTTCAAAGTTTAAGTCACAGATATTCTTTAGCATCGAATTGATTATTCCTTGGAATAACTTACACTCAGAGGTAATTGTAACTGTTAACGCTTCTGCACCGGCCAAGATTCGAACCGTGCCTTGTTTAGAAACAACAGTACAGATAAATATAGTGAATTTATAAACGACGCTGGACGTTTATAAATACACTTGCCCGAGATGTGATCACGGGACATAGGTGGGATGCACGAAGAGGCTGTTGAAGGTTCGAATAGATTCCCACAGGGGCACAAGCCATAGAACAGGTAGCAGGTTATCTAATCCTGAACATTCAAATTTACAGTCACTCAAAATTACGTAAAACCTATATTAACAGCAATGATTTTTCCAAATTAGGCCAATTGCAGAACAACAACGACCATACTGTCGTAGAATCTATAAATATAAAAAAAAGACGCTCAATCGTCCTCTGTAAAACTTTATAGCGTAGTTTGGGCAACTGGTTTTCCTCACTCTGTTTTTATTTACTTTTGGTAGTCTTGCTCTTTCTTTCATACAGGTAGGTTGCTATAAGATTTTAGTGAAGTCCTTTACTATAATTTGTTTGGCTTCGAATGTACTGTTTAGTTTTAACTGTTTTTACTTTTTCAAGAGCTGTTGCCAGTACATATTGCCATGAATTAATTTGAGTTTTAATGTTCACAAATATATTTAGCCTTGAAAAAACGACTTGGAATTCGTCGCGAAATGTCGGCGTTGAAATAAACTGCTAAAGGATGAGGATGCCTTTCCCTAGTACTTCCTTCATGATGCATGTATATATGTATGTTTTTTAAGCATCGCAATTTCTTCATGCTTTTTGGATAAGCTTGCCGCTGAAACGCCTAGATTCCGAAACGAAAATCAAATGTAAAGACGCCTTTTTGTTGGGTCTTCATTGCGGATTCAAGGCTTTGCAGTGACAAGCGTACACGGAGAGCAAATAGTATTCGAGGAGTGAAGGGGTCATTGTGGCTTTTACAAATACATACGTATATATCTGGAATACCACAAGTAGATTATATATAAACATTATATATATATATCTATATATTAATATAGTATATATATATATATATATATATAGATATATATATATATCCGTTTTGTAAGAGAGAGAGAGAGAGAGAATCAGTTCTGAAGATAATCTTATCTTATAGTTGGCAAAATGATGCCCAAGAAGGAAGTGTGTGTGTGTGTGTTTGTTTGTTTGCTACTGTCAAGCACTGTTGGAAAGCTGGACAGCTCAGAAATCTTTTTATAGAACATCAAAAGAAACAAGACAATCACAAAGTGTGTTTTCCGAGGAAAGACTTGAAATAACAAAGACTCCTATAAAGTTATGTTGCGAGAATGTATACATCCATCCGAATCTCGAAGAGAAGGCGAAAAACTTTCTTCTCCCTCAATAAAGTCTTGATTTCGGACCGAAACTTTTGTAAGTCGAGTGAAGAATGGCCTTTGGAACAAGCTATAACGAAGTCCACCCTCGTGGATAAGGAGTGTGACATTCGTCATGCTAGTCCTGTCCGGTGGAAGGGAGGGGGAGGAGGGCGTGCTGTGGTTCCTCCAATTTGACGCTACACTGATTCTTCCAAGGGAGATTGGGGGGTGTAAGGGGGAGGCATGAGAGAGAGAGAGAGAGAGAGAGAGAGGTTGGGGGACGGGGGATGTTGGGAGGGCTAAGAGGGCCACGGCAAAAAGCCTTTACCCTGACAGTCAAGAAGAAAAAGAAGAGCGGAGGGGGATAGTGTGTGGTAGTGGTAGACGAAGGGGAAGGAAGAAAGGGAGTAGGAAGGGGAATGGGGAGGAGGAGGAGGAGGAGGAGGAAAGATGACACGGCAGCAAAGTTAAAGGCCAATTTACAGTAAACTTTGGCATCCTGATGTTGATCAAATGTCAAATATTTATGTGCCAGGTTCTGCGACGTCCCAGGAATTCTCTGGTGTGCCTTTCTTCTTCGTATTTGGGTTCTACGGTGTTTCTTTCAGTTCACTGCGTTTTTTATTATTCATTAGGTCTTCAACACTACTGTTTCTCTTCCCCGGACGTTGGTAAGTTTTGAGATAATGTTTGTGCTCCTGTTACTGACATTGGAAATGTACTCATATTTTACAGCTGATAAATATTGAGATATTAATTAAGTTTCTTATTGTTATGATTTGTATATTTGTTATTATAATCATAATAAATAAATCATCTAACGCGATACTATATTTTTTGAATAACTATTTTTGGAATTAAAGCCTTATGGGGCTCAGAGCATTATTATAATTATTATTAATACCGCATCAACATAATAAAAGCATAATTGGTCCGTTTATACCCAGTTTCACGCCCCGGCAAACACAGCATCATCAGGGGATTATTCAAGCATGAAATCCTGTATCCTAATTCACTCATCGGAATACCAGAGGCATAGCGAGCGTGTTGCCGCCATCGGCGATAAATAATAAGTAAATAGAGACAAAGTAATCATATATATTTATATATATACATGCATACATACATACAGTATGTTTGTGTGTGTATATTTATCGATATATGTGCTATCTATATATATATATATATAATATATATATATATATATATATATATATATATATATACATGATAGTATATACACAAAAGTAGCATGACGAAGCACGAACGTCAGCGTCAGAACTCGTGAAACAAAAGAGTAGGAAAAAAGAAAAAAAGAAAATTCTCATAAGAGCAATCAAACTGTAACTTTCTTCTGGTCTAAGAACAATGAAGGCTTTTCATGGTCTTTGACGAAGTTGTTATGCTATAAAGGGAAGAGTTTTCAGTGCTCGCACGAATTTGACCTAAATTCTAAAAACGAAAATTCTCGTTTCTTGAGGGGAAAGAGAGAGAGAGAGAGAGAGAGAGAGAGAGAGAGAGAGAGAGAGAGAGAGAGAGAGAGAGAGAGAGAGAGACGTGAGTATTTTTGGTTGAAATGGAACAACAAGAAATTGTAAAGAAACGTTAAAATTCAAGAGAAATCATTTTAAGGAAAAATTATTGTGTCAAACATTATAAACATAAGAAATAAAAACCGTAGTTAAACACTATCAAAACTTGTATGGTAAAGACTTATCATTTATAAAATAGAAAACAGTAAAACAAATACAACGTAATTAAATAAATAATGTTCCTGCAAATTTTGAACTGTAATAAACTTCAAAGTATAAGAAATGCTAAAAAAATCAGTTATAAAAACAGGCCGTTGAAACTAGAATACATGAAAAATAACATTAATTTTGGATGTAAAAAAAATTATCACCTTGTCATCATTTTAACTTCTAGTATATTTGCACCATCATTTTATGTTGCCATTTATTCGTTTTCAAATGTTGTCTAAATACCTAACATTACAGGAAAAAAAAAACGTAAACGGTTTTATCTGCAGCGGAAACAGAACCGAAAAATGCTTTTAATGTCATTAGGTGAAGTTTAGAACCCTGTACCAGTTCGTTATGTTACCAACTGGTTTACTTGTTCAATTTTACCAGTTGTTCCTAACTTCTCTATTTTTCTAGTATGCAGCACCTGTCCATATTACCTGCAAGTTTCATATAAGGTATCACGTAATCATATTTCCTGCAGTTTACAAATATTACGCCACCTCTTCATATCTTTCACTGTTTTGAAATGCTGTTCCATTTGTACGTATTAACCATTGGTTGCAGTTAATATGTGTTGTAGATGACAAAACACCCTCTAAGTTGTATAAAAAGTAGATAAATCATTATTAAGTTTTCTATTAATTCTATATACTTTTGGATTTGCCTCAGTGTCTGTAAAGCCGAGAAGTAAGAAAAAAAAAAATCCAAAATATTTGGCATTGTTACATAGCGAATTTGATTTTCTAGACTTCAAAAACTCAAGTTTTTTACTGTTTAGTTTCTTGTAGGCAGCCTTAGGATCAGAATGTTATATTGGCAGCACAAGGACACCTTTATCTGACAACAACGTTTTAACTCTGCAGGAAAACTGTTTTCTCTGTCCGTTATGTCTGTTTTCACCAGAACATTTGCCTCCTTGAATAAAGCCATTCAGTTTTCAGGATGAGTTGTAAAGATGAGATGAAGACCACTTAATTTTCTCCTCAACTTTGCCTTTCGAGTTGTTTACCCCAGTCATCCCTGGATGAGACTTTCGCAGGATGAAAAGTCTGGTGGCTGATAAGGTCTTCAGTAGTCTGAATGATCCCATGTAGTCCAGAATGATAGCCGAAAACACCTCGTGGAAGCCCATGTTATCTCTGTAGTCCTAAGCTCCCTCCTATTTTCTCCTCCTGATGGCGTTTGTAATCTCGTTTTAGCACATCGTCATGGGCTCCAATAACGACCCGATGCAAGGAAAGGGCGTCATATTTCTTCACGCCTCTGATGAAATGTCCCTGGAATGTGCTGTCGTTGTCTGGCAGAAGAAGAAGGAGAAAGAGAAGAGATACGTTTTAGAGATGTTCACTTCTGCGCGAATATGGTCAAGCCATTATGATGTGCCCACCGAGGGGAACGCTGTGATGACAGGACAAAAGGGTTAGCGATGCGGCCGACGACGACACCTAGATGTCGTTTCGTGATGCCCCGACACCATACCTTTTTGTTTAGAGAGAGAGAGAGAGAGAGAGAGAGAGAGAGAGAGAGAGCACCCTTACGATCATATTTTGATTGGGAAAAAAGAAAAATTTGAGGAAGGGCCCACCCCCCCTTTTTTTTTTCGATTGGAATATACGAAACGAACCTCCGTACTTTCTGCTTCTCCTCCAACAATATACAGACTCCACGTCGTGTTACAAATATGTATAATATACAGATATTTAGTGAATGGTTTCACCCAGTTGGGGTGAAGATTACTTCGTCCAGGCCCTCTCGTTTTCATGGTGCACATCAAGGTCCAGAGATTTATAATTGGCATAGCGGTGGACTCTCATGTCAGGTGCTATCTCTCTCACATAGCCCTTTCTCTCCACCCTAGCTGCGATGCACCTCGGTCAATTAACAACCAGGACTTAATTCACTGCTTAGGTCACGAGAATCATACCGGATTCGTACCCCACCATCTGGTTCGAGGAGAGTGAAAAAGAAACCTAAAACAGGTAACTTTTCCTTTGGGGAGAGATACAGAGATAGAATCTCAGTAAGTTGCTTAAGATAGCAATATCGTTTTGCTTCTGTGGGCATTAACATTTCCACGATCTGTGTTATTAAGACGTAATATATTACATAAGTATGTTTTCTCTATTAAAAGAAGTTGTTCCTAGAAGTTCACAGCTTTGTTTTCATACGGATATCTCTCATTTTTTTTTTTTACTCGAGGTGTTGGGGACGTTGGAATGCACCCAGAAACTACCGTATACGTTGAGCCTAAGTGGTGAAAATCTACTAATTCATGAAACTCAAGATGAAGACGAACGATACAGACTCATTTCATCGAATTTGTGATTAGACGCGAGAGAAGCATTTCATGATTTTTGAGGGCAACAGACACACCTCTGGGATTTTGTCATCAAGAGAAACTTTAAAGAAGCATTTCACGAAATTCCTAATTAATAGCACCAGTTTAAGAAGTTTTGATTAGCGGAAGCAATTTACGAAATTCTGAATAGGGATAAAAGAAGCTGAAGAAAAGCGGCGTACAAAATCCAGGATGTAGGAGAAGTGTTCAAGAATAATTTCACGACCCTGTAGTAGGTATGTAAGAATACTACCACCGTAGGTCCTTCGTGTCGTAAAAGGCAACTAAAAGGACAGCTGCTGCCTTGCAGTCTTACTCTTGAGTAAAAGGCTAGGCCCATCGCCAATAATTGTAGAAATTGCGTCCTTGCAGGTGGACTTTTTTTGTCAAAGGTGAGGCCCACTGCCAATAACTGTGGTTGATGACAGCAAGGACATGCTGTCGTAAAAACCCCTTTGCCAAACAATAAACCATGTTTGATGTTGTAATGAATATGATATGAAGAGAAAAGGTTTGGTGGATGATGCCTTTGATAGAAGGCAGTGGAGAAGGCGCATCAGGCAACCGACCCCTTAGTGTAGGGTTAATGGTGGGAAAGAAGTTCAGTAATAATTCCGGGTTTTTTTTTCTCCCCCTCGATATCACAGGACCAATTTTCCCACAGTCTAGGTAAGCGATTAACTGGCGGTTTCTTAGAAAAAAAGGTGTCCGTGGAAGAGAGAAAAGGAGCCTGGTCAGCCGTGAAATTCTCGTCCTTCTCCATCGAGATTAAGCATTAGGAGGGGGGAGGGGGTAAAGATGTAGGAGGAAAAGGAGGTGGAGGAACAGCTCTCCAATGACGGATGATCTCAGCTTAAGGATGTGGATGAAGGGGCTTGATTCCAACACCTCTGTGTCCCCTTTTAATTGTTCTCGGGCATTTTCCTTCTCTGATCACTTCTATACCTGTCACGTGCTATGTTCGACTCGTCTTTTCCACGAAGTATTAGTTTTTTTAGTTTCAGGAATGATAAGATTAAAAACTGATCTATATAAATGTGAAATCTTCATGAAAAGTTAATTGCAAGAATGTTATCACTAGTAGTGGTTATCCAAATAATATTTATATTAGCCGCCTCAGTTTTACTATATTGTAAGATCATGGTGTATTAGATTCTACTATTGACGCTTATCAGACCATACTATTTGTTGCAAGTTGAAAATCTTAGAAAATTTCCTTACCTATTGCTTGAGAATTGAATTATTGCTTCAGAATTAGGATCATCTGAATCGTGAAAAGTAGTGGAGAACTTAGTTTAATGAGGAAAAATGCATTTTCCTAAACATATGGGGGGAAAAGGACAAGGCAGTTCATTTGATTAATGGGGCAAATTTAAAGACTAACACAGACAGCTTCGTGGCCATTAAGAAATTAGTTTTGAAAGATGTTAGCAAAATGATATCTAAGATGTAAAGATGTAAAAAAGCAAAAGGATATTGTTTCAAGTCTAAAACTTGAAAATTAACATTTGAATAATGCAATCTATTTAAAATGCAAGCAATAGAGAATATTGAATTATATATATAATTATATATATATATATATATATATAGGTATGTATATATATATATATATATATATATCATAAATTATTAAAATATTAATATTTAATATAATTTTGAGGAAAGATCATGTAGCCTTCAGTTGTAATACTTAGCAGTAGTCCACTGATAAACACTCCGGTTTATCAGTGGACACACATTTTAAAGTACTTAAACCATCACCGAATACCTTTGAGGAGATAATGTGTATAATTCAGTAAAATAGTCGTAGAAGTAGTAGTTGTCTTGTCCATATAGATAATAAGAGACACTTCATAGAAAAAAAATTTAGAATTCGAAATTTGATCCTTTAAGAACCTCAGCAGTAATATTATTACGGCTTTCCCTTAAAAGAAGACTTAATATATATTATATCCACAATAACTGTTAGAAATTCGACAGAAATCAGAACTTGACTTGAAAAGTGACGAATGTCCTCTCTTCCAAATCGACCTGATACAGGAGTGGAATCTCCCGGTTCCGAAGTCAGATGAAATTTGCTAAAACTTCCTCGCCTTTCGTTCCAGAGATTCTTTGCTGAAGTTTCTTTGAATAAGTCTCCCGAGTTTTAGAAACCCGAAAACCAGAAACCTGAAAACGAGAGAGTTTGACGGAAAGAGAAAACTCTGAAGTGATCGAAACAGATTGCTCTCCCATTAAGCAAAATGAGGAAGATGAAAGTGAAGAGAGTCAAGAAAGAGAAGACTAGTGGTTACTGGCTAATGCGAATGTGTCTGCTAACATTCTCTTATACATTTAAGATATTAAAGGCAAATATCACGATAGTATGGAATTCACAGAGTGAATGCTAGTACATTAAAGTTCATCTTCCTGGGCTTGGATTCGAACTTATAGCTTATTAGTTTGGTACTATAATGACACAGCAGACTACAATAGACCTGTGTATTATAGTCATGTATAATTCCCATTGAAGGTAAGCTATTCACAAGGTCTGACTGGATTCGATATCAGCGGGTATTTTTCACTTAGTATTTTAATATGTAAAAGTATGTTTTTCCCAGTATAAAGAAATTTTGATATTTTTAAGTTATTTTTGTCTTAATATTTGAAAGAATGATAAGAGTAAAATAAGTGACAAATGATAATTCTCTTATACAAGTGACTCTAAGTAGTTCCTGAATGTTTACGGAAATATTTCGATACATGTGCAGTACGTGTATGTGTTTGTTAATCAGAGAGGGAGAGGTTATATCTGTATGATAAATAAGGACATTCCATCCTGATATTTTTGGACCCTGATTCTCAAGCGGTTTTTAAAGCACCCGAGTTTCATAAATCCTCGAAAATGAAGCAGGAACTATTTTCTGATTAATATCAGCTGCGTTCTGACTGACCCAGCAGAGGATTTAGTGGCGCCCGACCAAGGTGTATAATGGAAACTGGTGGTCTTCCATTAGGCCAACGGAAGTAAGGTAATGCTAACTAATAGAAGCATACCGCACCTGGCATTCGCGATCATTCAATCTCTGTAACGCCATTGCTTTTCCCCCTTCCTTCTGTATACATATATAATATATATATATATATATATATATATATATATATATATATTATATATAATATATATATATATAGAGGGCTGGTTTCAACACTGTTTTGAAGTCTGCCCCCTTCGTGCGTTACCGGGGGAAGATTGGGTGGTTTGAGAAGGTATTAATGGTAATGATGCCAAGGGAGGAGGGGAATTCAGGAGGAAGGGGCGAAGGTAGTGGCGTAACAGGGATTGAGTGATTGCGAATGCCAGTCGCGGTATGCTTCTATAAGTTACCATTACCTTACTTCCGTTGGCCTAATGGAAGACCACCAGTTTCCATTATACACCTTAGCCGGACGCCACTAAATCCTCTGTTGGGTCAGAACGCAGTTGATATTGATCAGAAAATAGTTATTGCTTTATTTTCGTATATATATATATATATATATATAT
>NC_061105.1:32768134-32778134 GCF_015104395.2 Macrobrachium nipponense
CATTTCCTGGTTTATTTCTCTCTCTTCCGCTTTCACTATCTGTTCCCCCATCGATTACTTCCTTTTTCAATTCGCATCCGCTTCCCTTCCTTTCTTTTTTCGATTGTCCAGTTTATTTCTTTACAGTGTTTGTTTTGTTCTTTTGTTATTTTTTTTGTATGAAGTCCCTGTTCCACAATCGTGAGTTGTATTATATTTCTTTCATGTTTTATTTTCTATATTTATTTATATATGGTATATGTGTGTGTGTGTATGTATGTATGTATGTATGTATGAATATATATATATATATATATATATATATATATATATTATATATATATATATATATATATATATATATATATATATATATATATCAATAGAGGGATCCACAGTAATATCCTTGTTTATCGAGAAATAATATATTTATACAAAGCTTAAAGCTCATTTGCTTAGTGATCAAGTCCACAGGAGGATGGACGAAAGCTTTAAGCTTTGTAAATATATTATTTCTCGATAAACAAGGATATTACTGTGGATCCCTCTATTGATTACTTAGAAGCACGATACAGTGTTTATATATATATATATATATATATATATATATATATATATATATATATAATTAATTTCAACTTCTTCCGCTGAATCTCTTGTCCCCTTGCATATTTGGGTATTCTGTCTGATATTTCTTTTACCCCAAGATAATTCTCGTTCACAGCTACCTGCCAACTTCCTCTTACTTTCCATAAAATTCTCCCCACGTTTCTTTATTCCCCATTTGACTTTCACTCCCACTTGGGGAATCACTTCCAATATATTTCCCCTTCTTCTTGTTCCATATTTAATCTCCCACTCAGGGAATTTTTTCCCCTGTTCTTCCTTGAGTCTCTCCCAAGTGTCATTACTTGGTAAATTGATATATGGAAATGGCCATGGCAGAGAGACGTCGGCCCAAAAAGAAAAGGAGAGATAGAGGAGGGAGAAGTTGACGAAGAGAACTTGGGGAAAAATCATTCTGGGAAGTCCTTAGGGAGTTCACTCTCCGAGGCGCTCGAATTAGGTACTGCCATCTCCTTCGACTCGCATTGTTGCTAGTTTTTTTTTATTGTTGCTGAGCCATTGGTGTTTCTGTTTTTGCAGCTGTTTTTGATGGTGCTGCTGC
The DNA here is from genome assembly GCF_015104395.2 of Macrobrachium nipponense. Classification (NCBI taxonomy): domain Eukaryota; kingdom Metazoa; phylum Arthropoda; class Malacostraca; order Decapoda; family Palaemonidae; genus Macrobrachium; species Macrobrachium nipponense. The sequence continues at coordinate 32,769,282 of NC_061105.1, forward strand.
TCTCGCTGTTCTCGCTGATCTTCCTGCTGATTTTGAAGTTTTGAAGTTCCTGCAGCTGTTGATGATAAACTTCTCTTTTGTTGCTGCTACAGCCGTTGATATTGCGACGACTGTACCTGTATTTTGCAGAAGGGCTTCTGCTGCTGTTGCGTGCTACTCCTGGTGCTGTTAATTCTGGAACTTTTCCAATACTACAAAGATTCCGCTACTGTTACTGATAGGCTGCTGAATTGCCGCTAATTCCCTTGGTTTATTGTCGTTAACTTCCACCACAAATTCCAGAGACTCGCCGCAGAATCGTTAAAATAAAACGAAAGAGAGAGAGAGAGAGAGAGAGAGAGAGAGAGGGTTAATTCAAGTTTCCTTGCGGGCGTCTTTTTATCCGCAAATGAAGCATGTGGCAATAGCCTGCAGCGGTAAGAGGAATACGAATGTAGCCTTGGGGACGAGAGCGTGTTTGCCGATGTTGCCGCGTCTGTCGCTGTAGTCGTCGTCGTTGCCGCTGTCAGTGGTTTTCCGAGTGTTTCCATTTTCCACTTTGCAGTTTCCAGATCCGGAAAGAATCGAGCTTAGGCGAGCACCGGGGGAAGCGAGGGTGGTGGGGCGAGGGGAAACTCTTTCATTCCGACCAATACTCGTAAGTAAAAGAGGACACCAGCGATCTTCTGTATAATGGTTTCGCGTCGGGGGAAAAAAGTAGAAGAAGCGGGGGAAGAATTACTTTCGGGAATCCTTCGGGGAGCTATTGCATTAGGTCGAGTATATCCTTGGCAGAGCCCTGGGAAATCGACTCTATGTATGCGAGGCCGAAAAACGTTTCCGATATTGCCTGCAAGAAGTTAGTTTTTTTTTTTTTTTTTTTTACGGAGAATTTTAAGTCGGGTAAAGTTTTCTCATGTTTTTTAGTGGTTGTCTCTTCTTCGGTGTACCAAGAATACCATTTTTATTACAAGGAAGAGAGTGGGCTATTGGTATGTCTTTAGGCTTATTCAAGGGTACCTTTAGTCTGTTCTTGCAATTATCAGCACTAAGTCAAAGATCTTGATTAATGGAAACAGGAGAAAATATTTTGTTTGTAGAGAAGTGAGATTAATCAGAGAGGAAATTAAGAAGGCTGAGTACTACTTTACGTTTTCCTATAATAAAGTTAAGCTGTCTCATAAATAAAGATAAAGAATTCTAAATGAAGAGGGACTTAAGGTAAACATGCTTGAGTTTGTTTTCTTGTATGGAAATCGTGGCCATTGGAACTGTGGCTACAGGGACGAGTTGTTTGACAAACTAAACCACAAGCAGGTGTTTCCATAATCATGCTGTAAATTGTTATATTCAATATAAATACTTTAGTCACCTGCCTAACTTCCCACATTCACCGGTGAACATGGCTGAAGTAGCAACCCGGGTTACATACATACATACGTACATACACACACACACACATTATATATATATATATATATATATATATATATATATAATATATATATATATATATCATATATATATATACATGCGAGTGTGTGTGTCCTTTTTTCAAGAAAGATATACATTCTGTGTTGTGGGGGGGGGGGGGGGAGGGGGGCGTTGTGTATACGTTTTGTTTTTACATCATCCTGTCCAATGATTAAATAGCGTAAAAATATATATAAGATTTGCACAGGATAATACTGCTGATATTGGTTGTTTCAGTAATCAAGATACTATTTGGGTATGATACTTACAAAATTGGTGTACCCTAATGTTAGAGACATAATCGAGTTTCAGTTTATGAAAGAAAGTTGTGATAAGACTGTGAATATCCGTCTATGGCGGAGTAAATTTCATCAATTTATTTCATGTGTAAAATGCACAGATTTCAAGAAGTTCAGTTTCTTATTTGCCCTTTAAAGACAATGGAGGTTTGGTGTGGTGCAAAAACAGAAATTAAGAAAATTACAGATATTCCACGTATTCCCTCTATAATGCAACACATTTTTACAAACTTTTTGCACATTTATATGGGCAATATGAACAATGTTTTCATCCCAGTTTTGTTACTCTGTAACATTCCTGATATATATATATATATATATATATATATATATATATATATATATATATATATATATATATATATATATATATATATAACTAAATCACAAAAAATATGGGAAAGTGCATGCATATTATAAAGAAAGACAAATGCCACTAAGGAAAGAGAAACAATGGTGTGGTGCTAAGCCTAGCACCATTCCATTGTTTCTCTTTCCTTCATGTCATCTGTCTATATACAAAATATCTACATCCCAGCTTATAGATTTTAAATTTTCCCTGCTACATAAGTTCTTTTGAATCAACTAAATATACATCTGATACATTTAAGCAAATGCGTATACACAAAAACATACACGAAAGCACTCACACGCACACACACACACATTATATATATATAATATATATATATATATATATTATAATATATATAATATATTATATATATATATATATACGTAATTAATATATATATATATATTTATATTATATAATAATACTATATATATAATATAATATATATATAAATACACACATACACACATTTATGTAGACACGAATAATTAGGTAAGTGACAAAAGAAAGTAGATGCTGGTCCTTTCAGACAGAAATCGGTATGACCGAAATCCTACTTCCCACGGTATTACTCCAATTCTCACTTCCATAGATTTGGGTAAATTGAAGGGTGGGTGATAATTCGATTTTATGACTTCAGCGCGCGGTCAGCGACGCACATTGAGGTCGCTGGCGCATTCTAAGCTCTCTTTTTTCCAGGATTAATTATTTATAGAAAATGTGACTGCCATATTTGAAAGGTTTTTTCTCTTTCACTCTCTCACACACACAGATCATTTAGAAACTAACTTCATACCTAAAATGCAAACTTAATAATGATTGTGTTCAAACTGACATATTTCATGTGTTTATATATTATCCGCAAGTTGCGAATTATAACCGCACGATAATTGTATGAAAATCCCGATGAACGATGTCATATTATTCTAAAATAACCCTCTCTCTCTCGCTCCCGTCAGTCGGTTCTCTCTCTCTCTTCTCTTGCCTCTCATCTCGTCTCTCTCTCTCTTTTACGTGTGTAAACTTATACATATGTCAAATTATAGTGATATGGTTAAATGTGTGTATATATATATATATATCATATATATATATATATATATATATATATATATGATATATATATATATGTATGAATTTTTATCACATCACCTAGATTCGCTCGACCTCGGGATTATATGTTTTCATATATGTTAGCAACTGAAAAATTTCCTTTCCGTTAACATATATGAAAATATATTAATTCCGAGGTAAAGGGAATTGGACATTAAAGGACATTTGTAGCTTAATGCATAATGTATGTATGTTGTATGATGTATGTGTATATATATATATATATATATAATTCATAATATATAATATATATACATACACACACACATATATATATGTGTGTGTGTGTGTGTGTGTGTGTGTTGTGTGTGTGTTTATGTTAGCTTTCCTCCACCTAGCTCTGTCAAAAACATCGTCTTCTGATAAGTGTCTGTCTTTCAGATCTTTTACAACATCAATCCACCTTTGCTTCGGTCTATCTCCATCAGGCACCTCCATCTCCATCACTCCTCCCTTCTCATCGCATGTCCATACTATTAGTGTCTCCTCTCCAGGGCCTTCTTTGATAGTTCTATGACTTTAGTATTACTCTTATTCTTTCACATTTTATCCTGTCCAGTTTTGTCACTTCACACATCCAGCTCATCTTTTTCATCTCTGCTGGATCCGATTTCTTCTCTTGCGCTCTACTTACCTTGCCATATATCGAATCTGGTTTCACTGCTGTCTTATACACTCATCCTTTAACCTTTATGTTGATTCTGCGGTCACACAAGGCACCTGACATCTTTCTCCAACACTGCGTGTTATTTCTGCATCCAAATTTCCATCACCAGCTACCGTTGAACCAAGGTACCTAAATGTTTCTACTCGGTTCACCCTTTGTCTCTTCCATACCTTAAGTATTCAGTTTTCCTTCTACTGATCGTTAATCCTCTATCATCCAGTACCTTTCTATATTGCTGTAGTTTTGGCTCCACTTCCACTCTGTTTGTGTTGCATATCACGAAGTCATCAGCAAACAGCATGTACCAGGGGTATTGATCTTATATTCCTTGAGATAGCACATCCGTAATCAGGTCAAAAAGATATGGACTTGAGGCAGATCCCTGATGTAAACCAATGCGTTTTTGCTCCCTCATACATACCTTGGACCAACCTCACATACTTCTTCGGTTTTCTCTTTTACTCGTATACACCTCTAAACCTCGTGGCATTATATATATATATATATATATATATATATATATATATATATATATATATATATATATATATATATATAATATTTATAAGCAGACTTTTCTTTAACCATCTTCCAGATTCAAAAATCTTTTAGGCATACAAAATCATAAAGAAGCCTTTGGAACATCACAAAATTACAAATATTTTTAACCTTTTTGTGAAAGAGAAAAAAGGGAGAGTAAGAGAAGCGGTCCTCTTTACTGATGCTTGTGTGTTTGTGTGTGTGTGTATTTGTTTTGTGACACGACTAATAAGATAGAGAGAGAGAGAGAGAGAGAGAGAGAGAGAGAGCAGAGTGATATTTTCGTTTTTGATTCCCCAGTGGTAGGAATAACAAGGATGAATCCCTTAGGAAATTCACTAGAAAGCCTAAAGACCCCTGGGATAAAAATATGCTTACAAACACAAGTAGAAGGAAATGTAAATAGTCTCTTTCTTTATTATTGTCTAGAAGGAAAAGTAAATGATCTCCTTTATTATTATTATTATTATTATTATTATTATTATTATTATTATTATTATTATTATTATTATTATTATTATTATTATTAACTGTAGATTTCTGGTGTCTGACGGAATTCGCCCCGAAAGATTTGTTCTTAAATGAAATATGAAAATTAGAGAAATGAATGGCTTGAGAAGTTGAACTTCGAAACCGAAACATGGAAAGAGTTACAAAGCTTACAAGTCCAAAACTCCGCTGTAAGGGGAAGTAACTAGTCGCTAAATAATGTTATCAAGATGCTTGTCTAAAGGCCTGAGGAGCCGTAAGAACATATTTTGCTTAGCTTTTCATTCTTTAGAGCTTTGACCGTATCTTTCACAAACGAAAATATTCAGTTCCTGTCTAATAAAATTCTTTTCTATCAGCTTCTCATTGTAAGGAAATCTTTTGGCTATAATGTAATAAACAAAATATGTTTCCTTTCAATTAAATTTTCTCGCTTAAAAAAATCTTGGATTAGTTTTCTTAAACGAAAAATGCCTCATACAATCTGAAGACTGTAACTAAAATTGACTGGAGTAATCTCCACATTCTGAGGAGCTCTTGTCTGTTAGCTTTCCATTTTTAAGGACTCAATCTTAGCTTTTAAAAATGAAATCTTTTAAAATAAAGCTTTTAAAAATAAAATATATTTAGTGCCCTCTGAAAGAAAGATTATAAATTCGATTTTCCTTTTAAGTACTATTTTAGGCTTAGTATGATAAAACATTTAATTTCCTTCCGAAGCGCTTTTTAAGTGTATGATAAAATATCTCATTCTAAAGAACTGTGTTTATCCCTTAACAAATCGAATATTTATTTCAGTGGTAAAATTCGTTTTTTGCCTTTTAAGAAATAGAATATTTATTTCAGTTCGACGAATTCAAATTTTTCAAATTAATATAAGCGATTTATTTCTTTCTCAAAACCTTTTGAAACAGCGGTAATGTAGAAAAATGTTTATTTCATTCTTAATCAACATTTAAAAAGGTACTTATGTCATATTCGAAGAACTTTTTGAATTACATTAAATAAGCCAAAATAGATATTTCACTTTGATAAACTATATGGATATAGCCTAGCAATACATTATATTCATTACATTCAAAACTCAAAAAAAAAAAATTCTGTCAAAAACCAGTAACTACGACTATATTTAGTTGAAAACCATACCACCATTTTTAACTAAAGAAAACGCTGTTAAAACCTGTATGTCATATTGAATAAGTACTAAGTTTAAATTGAATACACTATATTGTGCATTTTATTCATCAGCATTTACTTACCCATTTCCATCTGTTTCTGAACAAGTTTCCACTTCTTATATATAGGCATTGTGTTTCACAGCAGCTTTCCAAAAAAAAGAAAGAGAGAAAAAAAGTGCTGTCATTGTACCTCACGTACATATTGCACTGTAGGCGCTACTAAAGTATGTTTGCAGGGTCCCTTTGTCGTTTTCTATACCTCCATTCCTGCTTCTTTCCTTTCATCTTGCTATCCAACTTCTCTAACTCCCTCTTTTCAATGTATGTCTGAAAGTGTCCTGTGCTTTATAGCCAAATAGCCAAATTTCCATAAGTAAAATCATTCCCGCTTCCTTTCTTCAGTCTTGTTATCCAGCCATTTAACTATTTTCATTGTTTTAATCGGTGAATGGCCGAAAGTGGCCCATTGCTTGGTTTCACAGCCTAAATTTCGTAAAATAATTCAAAAGTTATGAATAATAATAGTAATATTGTCTGAGCCCAAAAGTGATAATAAGTTACACAAAACCGCCAGTGACCAAAAAATCTACATCTATATTCCTGATGAATATTTATCTGGAGGTCCAACGTTCATGGGCAAATACCCACCCTAATTTCATTTCCCACTTCGAGTAAAGTAATCATCTACGGTCGTCAGTCACTTTGGACGCTTCCCTTAAGTATGTCAGCAGAGTTCCTCTCCTGAGTGTTAAATATGGAAAGTGGAGCTTGATAGGTTTTTCAAGGGTACTGATTCTTATTTGCAAGTGGACTGCAGTCTTAGCATACGTATCGGTGAGAGAGAGAAAGAGAGATTTTTACTTGATTTTCGTTGGCAAGTAGTATCGCACAAAACGGAGTCAGACCAAACACAAACATCAGAGTTTGTTATATGTGTGTATATATATATATATATATATATATATATATATATATATATATATATATATATATATATATATATATATTAATTTTTTTTTTCAGTTTGTATTCCACAAAGGAAAATGGAAATGGTATATCTCAGAAAATGCGCAACAGTTCGTCCTCCAATGGACCTCTTCTTGGAGCGTTTATTAAGGAAAGAGATAAAGTTTACAGTGTATGTAGCCAAGAAATTCTTAAAATTTTAAACATACAGTTACCAAAACTAACAGTTTGAGCTACAAACTATTCAGCTGTAAAAATAACAATATAACAAAAATAGTAGTTGAACAGGTGAAAAAGAAAAATACCAAAATATCAAATGAGTAACACGTCTATTTTAAACAGCATAGCATACATTACATAGCAACAAGCGTATACCATATGACAGTTAATGGGATAGCATTATCCCATTTGTACTGATATTTCATGACATGTAAGATAAAAGGATCTATTTCATACAAACCAGGCGATAAATTAAAAAATTTTCCTGTGAACAATGCAAGCTGTCTCTATCAAATTTCTTTCAATAAAACCTGTGCTCCTAAACAAAATCTTTGACCCGAGCCAGTCAATCGGTACATTACACAGACTACTGTGAACACATAAAAGCATTGCTTGGATTATATGTTCGTATATTATATTTAATTTGAAATGCGTTTTTCGAGTGTCATCCCAGATTGTCCTATATAATAAATATATATATATATATATATATATATATATATATATATATATATATATATATATATATGTGTGTATGACTAGAAGTAACCACTTTTATAAGCACAAGTAGAGCACCCACAAATGAAAAAAATTACCAAATCATTTGAATTACCCTGTATTCACGCAAGGAGAGAGAGAGAGAGAGAGAGAGAGAGAGAGAGAGAGAGAGAGAGAGAGAGAGAGGTACACTTTCCCCAGTAATGAAGAAAAGAAACATTGAATAGGAAAAGTTTCCACAGCCATTGTATCGCTGGGCAATATCGAGAAGCACTGCAAGTGAATAGCTTCTCAAGTACTCTCGAGAGCACAGATGATAATGAACGCCATTGAAATTACTTCTGTGAAAAAGCGAGGTAAACAGAGGGTCGAGTTCAATGTCAATAGAGATAAGTCGAATGAAGTAACTGATGCCGACGCTTAGACTTCATTAAAAGAATGAGAGACAATCATTCCCTTGTATGTTTAAGAAATGAAAAAAAAAAATTGTTATATAATGAGTGGAGAGAAAAGTTTCGTTGCACATTCAGAACGAAACTGGACGGCATTATGCTTTCGCTTTGTCTGTTTGTTGTTTTCTTGTCTGATTATAAGGTATATTATTATTGATGGAATTCAGTGAAATTTTATGGAAGAGTGGAATACGGGTCAAGGGAGAGACTGTTAGATTTTGAGGTGGGGTTAAAACCGGATGCAACTTTTGAAGTTTTTCCATCGTATCCCCAATTTTAAGCCCTCTTGAGCCTTTCTTAGTTTCAACTTGTAAGTTATGTAGTTGTCCCCTCGGTTTTATTATAAAACACCCCAAAAGCAGGAAGTTTAAAAGTACTGGGAGCTACGAAGGAAAACTGAAAAAACTCACCGATTTAAATTTGGATGAAAAGAAGCACAGAGTTGGTAGTACCATCGTCCTTCTGTGAGGAAAAAGTATTTGAAAAGTGAAAAAAAGAATAATCCTACAGAACGAGATAAATACTGAATAAATCAGCTTTATCGGTAAAATTAGGACGAAAAGAAAAAAAATGGGAATTGTAAGAACAAATTAATTCAGTTAGATCAAGGACGTTTTGAAGTTTC